>NW_015150647.1:417969-461804 GCF_000732505.1 Cyprinodon variegatus
ATATTTTACTTATCAGGCTTTCCAACTACCAGTTTAAATCCGTGAGGCAGACACCCTGTCTACTTTTAAGGGAAGGCTTAAAACTTTCCTTTTTGATAAAGCTTATAGTTAGAGTGGCTCAGGTTATCCTGAGCTATCTCTATAGTTATGCTGCTATAGGCTTAGACTTCTGGAGGACATAGGGACCCCCATTTCATCATTCTGCTTCATACTATCTCTATTCTGCCACTCTGCAAAATCTGTTAGTTCAATCTCTAACATTATGCTCTCTCTACTTTTTTCTCATTGTAGCTTCGCCTCTTCTCTTCCTGTTTGACTGTGACGCCATCCTGGAGAGAAGTATCAGCTGTGCTGCTGCCATCAACACCTTTGTTTATAGATGTTTGAGATCAGCCTCTTTTTCAGTGCCGTTCTGTTTCTCTGACTCTGACTGGCTGGATGTGCTCTCTTCATCCACTGACATGGGAGCTGGCTGGGAGCTCATCTGTCTAGCTGTGTGTTTCCTCGACGGGGCCACCTTTTACAGTTGCCTTTTGTATCTCTGCTTCTGTCTCCTTGAACCCCAGTCGGACTGGGCAGATGGCCGCTCACACTGAGCCTGGTTCTGCTGGAGGTTTCTTCTTGTTAAAAGAGAGTTCTTCCTCTCCACTGTCGCTACAAGCATGCTTAGTGTGGGGGATTGCCTTCCAGTCAATGAGTTGATGCAATCAACTGATTTTCCTTAGATGTAAAACTTGTAAAACTGAATCAATTTGGCTGTATGATCTGGTGAACTGTGAAGTGCCTTGAGATGACATGTTGTGAATTGGCGCTATATAAATAAACTGACTTGAATTGAATGTTTAACAATCAGCTATCTTAGTAAACCATGTATTTTGCTTTGCACTTACTCAGATTGGTTTGTGCAGTCATTGTAAATGTTTATGTGGGAAAATGAGCTCATCTTACTGCTGCATTCATTCCTAATTGCACCGGTTTAGAGCATCATCAACCTGTCAAAATAGGAAAATTTGCTGTTTGTTGCTGTTGTGCAAACACATAAAAGTGCCATGTAACTCTAATTCAGCAGTTTGTGTATAAAGCTGCCAAGTGACAATCTCTGATTAAACAATCAGTATGAATGATAAGCAAGTAATTTCTTAGTGCTGCTGTCAGGCTTGTCCATGGAGCAGAACTGGACTCACTTCAGCTCCTCATAATGTGCCAAAAGACAACTCTGCACTATCGGCAGATGTGGAGGGATGCCAGCCATTTTGCAGATAGATTTTTTTATTACCAAGAATAAATTGATATTGAATCTGTAAGTAACACTGAGACCTGATAGCAACGAAAGTAATAAGTTCAGCATGGAAAAGTACACTTTGAAAGCCAAGTTAATTCTTTAAGGCTTAGTGTTTTACACTTACACTATGAAAAGTGTAAGTGGGAAGAAAGAGGAAGGAAAAGCAATATATGGGCATCGGTAACTCGACAGTCATTTAAAAACCGCTACATGGGCATTATTGAAATTATCCTGAATTTCAGCATGTCACTGTAGTATAGAGGCTTCATGGCACAAGATACAGAGGGCTTAGCACTGATAGCGAGGGCAGCACAGGGAATGTAGGATGCCGAATGTAGGATGTGATATTGTCACATACCCCACTCACCAAAACAATGCACTGCTTCTTTCATGAAAACTATACAGAAATACAAGGTTCAAAATAGAATTAAACTTTTTGTTTTGATAAAAATCCTCCCCTACCTTGTAAAATACTACATGCAACATTTTCCATGTAAACTTTTCCCTCCAAGTGTTTCTCATTTTACTTCTAAGGGGGTTTAGTTGTTTGTTTGTTTTTTTAAACAAGTTTATATTCTTAAACGTGTCATTTAGGGATTCTTACAATCCAACAAAATGTCATGATGCTTTATGTACAGTATATAATGATGGTAAAGATTCTTGAATATCAATAGAATTTAAGGAAGCCCTTTAAGGGTGTCAGATAGAGGGTTTTCTTTGGTATGTTGATTGGTTGAAAAACAGTGTTTTGCAAAAATCCATACCTTTCTCTCAGGATTTTAGGTAATTTTACTTTTTTTTTTTTTTTTTTACAGATAGACCTACATATGTCTACATACATCTTTGATACACTAGATGGCAGTATTGCGTTCTTTAAGAATATTTACCCTTGTGGATATGGCAATGTCAAATGCAGATGAATGAAGTTGAGCTTTATCCTTTATTGAAAATGTAAAGATAAAATTTAGCAGCCACAATTATTTTTTTTTGTTTCATTTAAAAGTTTTGAAACTATATTTTGAAATGTGTTTGTTTTTTGTTATATTCTATAAAAAAAGGATAGAAAACATTGATGAGTGATTAATGTATGTAAAAGTGTACACACTGGATTCATTATTTTCTATATATATAAAAAAAAAAAAATTTCCAAGCGGTTTTGCAAAATGTTGAGTTTGATGTAATGTTCCAGCCTTGTTTTTGGCAAACCTATAAAACTGTGAACTCACAGAATTTTGTTCTTATTGTTTACATATCTAAATAATTTCAAAGCAAAAGTTTTTACGACGCAGCAACATAAGAACATATTTATTCCCCTATTTGTTTTTTTTTCCAGCCCAGCAAACTTGCAATGTCTTTCTTTTTTTAATGTAAGTGGGGAGCCCAAATCATCTAAGATTCATTAGCCTAAACAAGGCTGATGAAGTCAACTGAAAAAAAGCCCACAACACAGCAGGCCACAGCTCCATTACAGCACAAATGGCATCAGAAAACCATCTCATGAAAACCACCATTTAGGGAGTTCATTTAGGATGCCTGTTTGCACTTGCTTTTCTTTTTTTGATAGCCTTAATGTCCATCAACCAAGAGCAAAACATTAAAAAGGGTTATTGTGACTTTGTCCATCAGATTCACTCTGATCTAGCAGTGTATAAGGTCATGATGTATTTCAGACGGCCATAAAAGCCGCCGCCCTGTTCAGAACGGTCTCAGTGGACTACATCACAGTCACACCCACTGACTCCCTACACGTAGCAAGGCCCATTAAGTCCAACTATCTGGTTTAATGCTTCCCGTTAGCTCTGCTTGTTTTATGACAAAACGTGTTTGATGGTGTTATGTATTTTGGAGAAAAATGGATGACATTGTGTTTAGTGTCAGGATGTTTTGAGCAATGAGGGATAAGAGACCTACAAAACTTTACCTTTAGAATACACTCTGGCATTTTGGTAAAGTTAAAACAAACAAAGAAAATCTTCTTAATTTAGCTCCCAGACTCCAGAGCAAAACAGAAGCTTAAGTGAAAGAGGAAACAATTATATATTATGGTTATAAGAAACCAAACCTTGATTTGAAGTTGGAGACTGTTATATCTTTTGAAAAAGCATGATTTTCATGTAATAATAAAATAATAAAAAAATTAGGAAATGGTTGGTCTGGAGCAAGTTGCCTTGTTAAGGGACTT
This sequence comes from Cyprinodon variegatus, assembly GCF_000732505.1. Lineage (NCBI taxonomy): Eukaryota > Metazoa > Chordata > Actinopteri > Cyprinodontiformes > Cyprinodontidae > Cyprinodon > Cyprinodon variegatus. The sequence goes on from NW_015150647.1 coordinate 421,434, forward strand.
TTTTGTGTTTGGGTAAAACCAAAACCAATCAATTTAAAGCTACAGACGTTTCTGCTGAAATGTTCACCTATTTAAACTTCATTTAAACATTCAACCTTCAGTCTTACTGAGAATAAATTCTCCTTTGGAGTCTAAACCAAAAGGCAGCAACAAATTGAACACAAAATTTAGATGGTTAAGGAAAAAACATCAAACTATCAAAAACAGTTGGATTTTATTGAATCTAAAAAAAAATCTAGTTAGAAAGTTAAAGCACTCTGTGAAATAAGTTCATTAATCTTAAAGTTTTCTAAAGCAAATTCCAGGATGAAGGAGATCACAAATATTTTTCAGTTTTTTCAAGAAAGCTGTGTAGCAGATGCTGTTTCACAACCAAAGGAGTATATTAACATGTAACCACCCTGGTTGGAAGGAAATCCCCCTTTTAAAAGCAATTATTCTCTGCCATCATCAATTTTTGGAGCCCAAAATTAAGAAATACTAGAAATATGATTGTATAAAAGTTTCTCTTTGTAGAACAGACACCAGTGTTATTATTTGAATCGAGTGCAAAGTCCTATTATTGCACTATTAGGCACTTTTAGGCACTAGCTTCATATTTCATAAGTGGTGGTTAAAGAAACTCTGTAAGTGCAGTCTATTCAAGCTGCATTATGGGTAATGCAGGACAGCATTTCTTTTTCTATGAACAATTTCGGGAAATTAAACTTATTAATAACTTTCTTATTAATAATTGTACTCCTCTCTTATTGCAGCATATCTATTGCTCATGCTGTAAACTGAAATGGTAGCTTCTAAGATGTTTGCTGTTTATAATTTTTGCATTTTCTTCAAGGTTCAGAGGGTACTTGTTTTACTAAGGCATTTGAGCAAACATGCATCACAATAAATATGTGTAGGTCGCAAACTCTGTCATGCCCAGCAGATATTATTTATAGCTCAATTTTGATTGAAATTCATAACAGTGCAAGTGAAATTAAGGAGATTTCACACCAAAACTAGCAGTAACACCTTTGACTGTGACTACGCTCTACCTGCCTTCAGGGAAGATTTGAACTCCATAGAGAGAAGGTTCACTGCACATTGTCATCAGATGCAGTGACCCCTGAAATCTCTACTCATGTTTATCGAACTCATATTAAAGTCTCTTATTCATGTAGCTGTTTTAGCTGAAGGATTAATTATATTGATGCATCCCCTTGAAAATAAATTAGGGAGCTTATTTCTTTAAACACATTCTGTGACTGTATTCATACCACTGAAGTCCTCTTTGTGGATTTAATGCTGCGATTTTTAATTGTTTTCTGTTTAAAAGGTTCTCACTGTCACCAAAGCACTGAGACAGTCTTAGTAGATCTTTAGCTTAAAGTGATGTTGCTATTACTAGATCCTAGTGATGCATTTGACACAGTTATTTATAACATACTGTTCAAAATTGGTTGGATGGTCTGGTATTTTACTTAAATCTTGTTTCACATATTTTGGCTTCTATCCTGTCATCACTCTAAACAAACAATATTCCCATGTAGGCATCCGAAAGGTTCAATTATTAAGCTACCCTTCTCGAACAGCCATATGCTTTTGAATATCTGCACCCTTTGTAAAATCTCTTATTTAATAGTTTTACATCAGCACAGGTTCAGTCCATTACAGTCCCTCAGAAGGTGTCCCTAATATTCATGATTAGATTGGTCAGTACTTTACCAAACTTAATGTGGAAAAGACAGACCTCATTGTTTTGTTCCCAAACTTCTTAAGTTGGAATTTAGCACTCGCCAAAACACAATGAGATTATAGACCACAGAGCATGCAAGAAACCTGGTAGTTATTGAGGGACCGTCAACATTTGGTATATATTTTGGTATTTTGTTGTTAAGGTTACCGTATACATCCCCACAGTTTCAGCCTTGACCAAGACCCAGAGATTTTTTAAAGGCCAGGTTCATGTTTCAGTGTTTACATGTAAGCCGCATCTTCGCCACCATGTTACTGTGTTTACCTCGCATAAGACATCTAAAAACCCCCAGTGTTTTCTCAATTGTGTTGTTGTGAATATGTGGAAGTGTTACAGTGCCACGATGGGCCTGGCATATGTACCATAACGTCTACAGTAGGACTGTGCACACTTGCATGAATGCCGTTTTTTGTCTTAATAATTCATGAAAAAGCGCAGTCTCTGGCTACAAAATCAATTACTCCAAAAGTGAAGCGTTTCCACTTAATATTACAGAACAGGAGACACAATTGCTACCTGGTTCATTCAAATGGTGCATAGATGGTTTTACATACCTTGGTGTTAATATTAGTTCCTCGTATGATCAAATTTACCGAAAGAATTACCCACCATTACTTAATAAAACCAAAACAGAGCTGGAGCGATGGATGGATCTCCCATTATCTTTGATTGGCAGAGTTAATTCAATTAAAATGTCTATATTACCTAAATTTATTTACTTATTTCAATGTGTCCCCTTAAAAGTCCCAATGACATTTTTTAAGGATCTAGATAAAGCTATATCTCTATTTTTATGGCAAAAGAAGGCCCCAAGAGTTAAGCTTCTTACACTACAGGCTCCCTATACTAAAGGTGGATTAAATCTTCCAAATTTTAGAATGTATTACTTAGCCTCCCAGTTCCGTACTTTATGGATGTGGATTCATTCTAACGACTACGATGTGAGGTGGGTCTCGATAGAACAACAAGAATTAAAATCCATTTCATTAGCAACCATCCCCTTTTTGAGTTCAAAAAAGCAACTTTCCACAATTACATCAAATCCTTTAATCTTAGCTACCTACAATGCATGGCTTCAGTTACATACTCTCTTGAACATTAAGATACAACTGTTGGTTAACACACCACTTAAAAATAATCCCAACATCCCCCAGCCTTTAGCAGATGGTATACTACAAACTTGGATCAGAAAAGGTATTAGGTCAGTTGGTGACCTTTATACCAACAATGTCTTTACCAGCTTCGATCAATTATCTGAATTATTTGACTTGCATAGGCATAATCATTTCAAATATTTGCAGATCAGACATTGGATTAAGAGTCAAACAGAAGGGAGGGGAAAAAGAAGAATAATATTGTATCCTGGATGTAAATTCTGTATGGACATACTTTCTGAATAAATATATATATCAAAAAAAAAAAATAATTCATGAAAATAATCGTATGTTTGGCCTCATATAGATCAGCTTTAATTTTACCATCGATCAGAAATGTCACTAAATCCACCTACATCTACCCTGTTAGGAAAAAGGGTTTCCTGTTAGAGCAATACACAAAAAGGGTAGAGAATTTGTTTGTTAGTAGATTAGATTAATGCCATTGTCATGATCTTGGCGCTGATGACTGGCTTGATTACTCACTTCATTCTCCTGCCTAGCTCCACCCATTTTCTCATTACTGCTTCTCATTCTAGCTTCTTTTTAAAATGCTTGATGACAGTTATCAGTGCCAGATTATTCTCGAGCCTTTGGTGTGGGAGTTTTTCTAGCGTAACTGATTGTGTTCTGATTGCCTGATCCTGACCTGTTCTGCCTTCGAAACTCTGAGCCTGCCTGTTCCTGTTCTGATCTGATTGCCTGACCTGTCTTTGGACACCTGCTGGATTTTACTTGTGAACTGTACCTGGACCTGCCTCCTGACGTCATCCTGGATTTCCCTTCGGAATGTCTGATCTTCTGACCTGGACTCCTGTGATCCTCTTGGACACCGGGTTTGGGTTCGCCTTCTGGAAAATCCTGCCTTCCTTTGTCTGATTGGATCTGTTGGTCATCCAGTTCTTCAGTCTTTAAAGGTTCAACGTCTAGAACACACTGGTTGGAGCCCACTGCATCTTGTTGGCAGCTCATCTGCTGGATCCTACCTCATTCTCTGGGCACGGACTGGACTGTTGAACCAGGTTAGTGACTCACTTGCATAACCATCCTCCGGCAGACTATTGTTGTTATTTATCTGTGTTTCTCTCCTGCAGAGGTTCCTGCCTTAGACGCCCTAGCTGCTGCTACCGCAGATCAGTTTTTTCTTCCTTAACGCTTTTTGAAGTAAGTCTACTGTCTGTCTTGCCGTGAATTACTGGGTGCTCTGTTCTGAGCCTTGACACCCATGGTGTGTTTAACAATCTCTGTAGAAAGTCAGGTAGGTGAGACAGATGATCCAACACCAGAAAAATGGATCACATCAGACCACTCCTTAACCTTTTCTCAAACTCTTACTTTAGTACCTCAGTCTATAAAAAGATTTAAAATCAAGATGGAGTTCTTTAGGTCTTTTAGACATTATTAGATTGAATACATGTTATGCTCTCTCTAGGGTCATCAGCGAGAGTTTCATTTTGCAATTGCAGGACCAGAACATGCCTTTCCATACCTAAATAGAGGAAGGTCAGTGCATCCAAGTTTTTGTCCTTTGACCATGGAATTGTAAGAGGAGAAGGCGTGGCACTGCAACCCGGCCTGTTTTGGCGGCGACTCTTACACTGTTCTTCAAAGTGACACCTCTGGGAGGGACCTTTCGCCATATGCATCACAGTCTCATCAAGTGTTGCAGTCTGTTCAGATTAATGGGACTGAGAGCTGATTATGCAGAGCTGTACATCATGTCTGTCTGCTGCCTGCTGCTCTCCCTGCCTGTCAATGATCCATCCTAGAATCCTGCCATATTCTCTCCTCTAACTGTTTTTGATAAAGCAGCGGTCAAATAAAGTTTTTTCATTACACTATCCTATATTCTGTGTTATATTCAACTGCAAATTCATCTGCATAGCTTTTATATCTACATGCAAAAATGCATAAAATCCTTATTAAAAGAACAAGAACTGACCTCTAAAATTATTCTACTTTATCAGAATTCTTTTAAGTACAGTTTAACGGTGAAATAATTTGGCCACAGTCATTATGTACAACTGACCATTAAGTACAACTCTAAATAAAACAATAGTATAAACTATTTAAAAAGACAGAATGAAAAAGCTGATAGTTTTATTTTAGATGCAAAAAGACAAAACAGAGACTTATATAGCACTGTTCTTTTTCATGCTACCATAACATGAGAAAAAATGCAATTTGTAATCTTCTAATATTTCAACTTCAAAGCACTTAGGAGTTGAAAAATCTGCTTTGCCACTGCATCTTTTAGGTCCATCCCATGTGGGGAAAGAATTAATCTTTCCTAAAACATTATTTAATCTCACCCATTGCTTCAGAGCAGCCAATAGATTTTGTCTGTCACCCCAGTTATATAGAGCGGATCTACCTAGCTTTGGAATCAGCAACAAAGCATCTCATTTCTGAAAATGACATGACTGGATTAAAAAAAAGTCATTCTGGATACAAAGTGCTTGAGGAGACTATGAGGGAGGTATTTGAAGCAGGACATGCAGAGATAAGCTCTCTTTGCACATCATGGCGAATATATGCTACCACTTCAGGCAGTGGATACACCTTTGCTTTTGCACTTTCATATGTTGTGAATTTTAACCAAAAAGTGCAGTACTTCTGTACAATCCTGTGCTTTTACGTTACATTTAAAAAAACCAGATGACTTATAACACATTTCCCTACTTTTACGAACACCTCTGCTTATGCTTCAGAGGTGCAGTAACCTTAACCAGCATTGAGATGTACCACATTTTGCTACCATGTTGTACAGGTATTGATGTCAATAACACACGTCGGTTGGTTTACGACGAGCGAAGCGGCTGAGCAAAGATGCATCATAGCAATAAGCACTCACTCACTGGAACATCCAAACCGTAGATATGGTAGGGTGACCAGACGTCCTCTTTTTTCCTGGACATGTTTAACTTTTGGTTCCCTAAAAAAATATCAGTGGGGAATTTCAAAATCGTCTGGGATTTTGGTCAACTACAGTGCTGCACATAGTTGAAACACAGCGGGCACATGAACCGTCAGCTGGTCCGGGAACCCCACCGGACGGGGGCAAGGAGCCAGCGGGGGACGGAGTGACCGAACCTGAAACCGGTGATGGTATCCTGGAGACAGATGGCCCGATGCTTCACCCCACCTGCATCCTCCGGCTGAGACTGGCTCATGGCACTCTGCTGAGGTCGTGTACAAAGGTATAGGCCAGAACCAAATAAGGCAACATCCCTGAGTTTACGTCAACTCTGGCCTTCGTTTGGAGTCGCCCGTTTCATGGTGAAAGTTTAGAATTGTGAGATTTGCAGAGAAAGAAGGTGTCGATGGGGTTTGAACTTCTTTGTACATCCATTTCATCCACTGAACTATCGTTATTCATCCATGACAATGTAAACTCTAATCAGTTCAAAATAAAAAAACAATAATTTTCATCTGGGATGGCCATTTTTGCCCAAATATTATAACACCTCACTCCTGACATCTTCAAGCAGTGACATCACAGTGCGGTAAGCTGAGGACTATTCTCCCCGCTTTACAAGCAAAATCAGTGGGAACTACTAGACACAACTGCAATCAACAACAATTATTTGAGATTTCGAGAGGACTTCATCAGTGAAATTGGCGAGAGCTATAGTTAAACTGACAATGCAGATGTGCATGGCAGTTTGATGTTGTAATACATTGGATAAAAGTGAAAAAAAATTGGTATTTCACCTTTCTGATTCATGATCCTCCACGGGCGGGTTCGTCGTTGGATTGCCAACTCGAAGAGTGAGGATTTGCCATCGAACTTCTGGCCGGAGAAAAAATACATAATTTGTAGTCAACATTTCGAAGAAGAATGTTTTCAAGATGACTTGGATAATAACACGTTTTGACAAACATTAGATACAGCATTGGGACTTGCTCAACAGCCGATACCACACCGTGACGTCAAAACGTCAGTATGTTGCAGTAGTGTTCTTTGACAAACATGGATGTCTCCAGTAAAGCACATTCAAAAGAAAATTATCTTAATTAAAAACACTTATAATTTATTGGACAGTATGTAATCATTTCATATTTAAAGTACTTTCAGAAGTTTGAATTTTGAATATTAAAACCTAAAATAAATTTCTTTTTTATGTTTGACCAATGTAAATTAGAGTTAAAATTAACACAAGTTTCACCTGAAAAGACAATCTAAATGAAAATCTGAAAAGTTTTATATATCTAGTTTACCTATTTTTACCTCTTTTACCTCTACAAAATCCAGTACAACCAATTATTTTCAAAGGGTTTCTAATAATCTGCAAAGAAATACATCTCAGGTGAGAGGATGTGTTTAATGAGTCTTCAACAGAACTACTGAAAGAAGGCCAAGGGAAATGTGTTTGTATTACATCATTCATACGTAGAAGAACAAAAACATAAAATTGTCTAGATTTAAGCGAATAAAAAGCTAATTCATGATAGAAATAACAAAGCAATCTTTGACTTTTATGAGTAATGTTGTAAGCAACCAAAAGAGAGCCGAATTCTCCTCTGACTCTTTCCATGCAGGATATAAAACAAAAATATCAGGTGAGATCAAATTTTTTTAGGCTACATTTAAAAAGGGCATTATGGAGTTTTCTAATGATACTGCCACCTGGGGTCAAAACACAGAACTGCAGTTCTCTTCTGCTAGCTTTAGTAACTCACCCTTGAACTTGAGAAGGTGTTTTTTTTTGCTTTTGTTTTGGGTATTCTTTTTTCACCTTCCATTGCATTGCCATTGGGGTCTGAGTTTAGCTGGATGTTGGTCACTTCTTCGTATCTAAAACAACCTTCTTGAATATAACTTCAGTTGTTTGCTAGATAGAATCCATTTAACATGGATGCACTTGATGTCACATCCGTCGAACAGCACGGGAATTTCTCTGCAACAGGCTTGTAATGCATCGGTGCTGAACTACTGAGGTGTCAGTCTTCTCATCAAACAATGTTTTAGTTGTAAAGGGTAAAAAAAATTACTATTGTAAAGATATTTTTCAGTAAAATTTACATATTGTCTCTTTAAAATGCTATGCATAGTATAACTAAAACTTTAAAGACACCATGTCTTCATAGAAAGAAAAATGATGGCTGCTTTATACTATGGCTGTGGTTTTCTTATGGGGAAAGATAGGAAAATGTAGAACAGAATTAGTTTAAATACGGTTTTAAATGTTGGACTATTTCAGTAGTTTTGTTTCATTGTTTGATTTTTTGATATGAAATCTTTAAGGATAATAGTAATAATAATAAGATTACACAATCATTTTTCAGAAGACAAGTGCCTCCCAAAATAAAATGTTGAAAATAAGAAGATCCTTTGTATTTATTCAATTTAGATAATTAAGGGAAATGTTTTGATATTTTCTAAGTAGAAACATATAATTTGATCAGTTAACATATCATTTGGCTCTTAAAAAAGCATGCATAGTATGATGTGGTTTTGCCTGGCTTTCATGAATATAATCAATTTGAACATTTTATTAAAATCTGTAATATAAGTACTGGTGGTGTTAGTAACATTTTATACATATATATGTTAAATATAATAGTTATTTTATGAATACATTTGCACTTTTTTGAATGAGCACCAAGCTCTAAAAATGTCTGCAAAAATCTATGCATGTGCCTCTATCTCAGTTTTCCACATAAGGTATAGGAGCATAGCTTAGTTCATAAATTACAGAAGCTTTATTAGCTCTGGGGAGGTTTTGTATGAAATAGAAAATCAGTTCCAGTTTGACCAGTCGGGGGAGCCCTGCATTCTTGGCATCACATGTTTTCTTTATTGGTCCCAGTCCGGCCGTAGCCTAATGCATCTTTACCCATGTCTGCCCAGACGACCCTTTTTCAATCTGTGTTTTTTATTTCACCTTAAAAGGTCACGCTCTGTGTATTTTCATTACTGTTGTTTGCTTGTAACATGAGTTATGGTTTTACAGAGCACGTACAGCAATGATTAGTTGGCTTTATTGAACAGAAAGTAAATATATTTTTTCTAATATAATTTTTTTTCTTCTGAACAAGGTCGTCCTACACTAGTTGTCAATTTAATTTCACCCCATCTCCCACGTCATCACGCATCGTTCTTGTTTCCTTGTTTTCACTCAGCCTTGTCTCCCTCCCTTGTGGCTCACTTCCAGCACCAGCCACCCCCGCCTTGCACTATGGCTTTGCTCTTGCAGCCTTATCCCCGGGGTGAAGAGCTGAGTCCTATAATTACCCAAGTGTCTGTGAAATGAATCATTGGGTGGCTGATTGAGCTGCATGATGGAAAACATCCCTCGTGAGTAGCTCAGCTGAGTGTACTTCGGCCTCTGTCCCATTCTTTTGCCGATGCCCATGGTTGCTGTGTTGGGAAAGACAGGGTGTGGTCTGCAACCACTGTATGTTATAACATGGACCTCAAAATGTTAAAATACTTACTGACCACACAAATAAAACAAAAGAACATTTAGCTTACTACTTAATTAAAATTTGAAGCTTTAAATACAATCTGAATTTAGCAAAGTAGGTGGATGACCCACATAATTAGCTGAGTGTGCTTTTAATGTTGGTTTAATTTGAAGCTGGGAAGCCTACTCCACGTCTTGGTGATTTGTTTTTCAGAGGCTAATGTAAAGCAGAGTGGCATATATTTGAGAGAGGCATATAAAGAATTAGTGAATTGTATATTAGCGCATTTTTATTTGGATTAAGGAAATGAGAGATGAAGGAGCTTGAAAAGAAGTAGAAAAAAGAAAAGCATAAGTTCACACTGACAGAAAAAACAGATTTCCTACTTTGTTCAGCAGCAGGTGTGAGAATAATGTGTGACAATTTTCAGCCCCGATAGATTCAGGGCAGGATGTTATTTATCACTCTGATTATTTTATTGATGTCCTCAATATTCTTTCTTTTTTTTTGCATTTATGCAAATGTGGTTGTACAATAAACACCTGCATAAAGGCTCTGTTGGCCTTCCCCTTACACCTCTTCTTTAGACTTTTTCTGTGCTCTTACTCAGATTTTTCTTTACTCAATACATACATGAAGAAAACTTAATACCAGGTAAGGAAAGACAGTTTGACAAATTTTTTGCTGCTGAATCACACCAAATCTGAAGGTAGAATGTCTGTAAATGTTTTTTTTTCATGGCAGATCTATCATGATCCAGTCATTTTTCCTCTTTTAGTGGAGTTTCAGATTGAGATTGCACCCAAAATCATCACTGACTGTTAAAACATGTTTATGAAACTTGGATTCCATGCATCTCCACTCATTACTCTCTCTCTGGAACCTTGAATTCCAAAAATATCAAACCTTGAAGACCATGCTCCGGGTACATCTGTAAGTGTTCTTAAAGCACCAGCTCCAGTCACAGCCGCTGCCTTTTGCATCTTTCTCAAAATTGAGTGGGCTTTAACTTCACAATACTCTCAAGGCTATGATAGCACCTCTAGCGCCTTTTCTGCCACACTTTTTTTTCTTTCACTTTTCTTTTAAGCATCTGTACTAATAACCTTTTGTGTTTAAAAATGTTTACACTTTTATTTTTTATTTTATTTAACCTTTATTTTACCAGGAAGTCCCTTGAGATAAAATCTCTTTTTCGAGGGAGACTTGGCCAAGAGGCAGCAGTACAGTAAGACATATAAAAACACAGAACAACATAATATATAATTATCATTGGGTAAATACTATCAGCGTTGATATTTGATACAAAGAGAGAAAATGAAACTGGGTAACCCTAATGATGCTGCAGGTAAACTCTTTTTCATTATACATTTTTTGTTTATGATTTCTTTTTCTTCATTACAGAGATAAACCATTATCTCAAATCTCATTAGCACCTCCAGCCATTTTGTGCACCATAAAACCAAAAAGGAGCAGACCCCATGCCTTCTGCTCGCTATGCGTTGTGGGCTGTAATGTGCACACCTGCACACTTAGCAATGCATGTCAAACACATTAGCCTTGTAGCAGAAAGAGATGGTCCCAATGCAGTTTTACAAGTTTGGCTGAAAAACAATGATAAGCGCCACAGAAAGGAAAGTAAGTAAACTAAATGTAAGTATACAAATTATCAATCTATAATTTGTTGTTCCTATTATTTCATTTCTTAGAGAAAAAATGTTATTTAATTGTTGCAGCTAAAAACCCATAGGCAAGATGACTTAATGTAGGAGTGTCTAAGATTACCCCAGGTGGATATTTATAGCATTCAGGATAATTTTGGAAGATTCTTAAACATGTTTTTTTTTGTTTTGTTTTTTTCCAATACATTTTCATGAAACAGTAGTTTGCAATTTTCACTGATATGAGACCCTTAAGAAATAAAGGCCAATAAAAAATTGAATTGAGACAGGTTAAACAAAAAAGGTTTTTCTCTTTGAATTTGAAAACGATCATAACCATTCAGTGACTCTTATTTAACAGCTGACTTGGGATCACCATATTATTCAACTTGCCTAAATAAAGTAATTTCCATGTGTTGTTCATGCAGCTTACAAACCACAAAAAAACACAATGTAGATAAACATGGTATGCTGTTTTTGGTTTGTTTTTTTTAAACAGGCAAACCTTTAAAACTACCCACGTTGTGGATCTACAAATAATGATAGATTCCTTTTCAATAGAAATTAGACCGCTTTGCTTGTTTCATTCTGATATTGCATAATTAAGTTATTGTTTTGTTAATAAAACTGTAAGAAAATCTTTTTACTCTTTTCTTTTTTGCTGCTAGTGTTGTTGTTCATGGGTACCTTAAACTCGATATAAGTGCCCACAGTGGAAAATGTTAGGACACCAATGACTTAATCTAATGCCACTCTGTTAAAAATTATTTACTTGCCTTTACATGCTGGAAACCAGAAGTTGCTCCCACTAATGGAAGTCCAAAGTACTTTTGATTTCAGCTTTTTCCTTTTATTTAATTTGTATTCAGCCGCTTTGGGGTGATCAGCTTTGACCTTTAATGCTCAGATCATCCTCTAATCTTTAAAAAATGAAAACCCAAAAACTGAAATGATACTAATCCTTGAATAAAACAGTAGCATCCTATCAATTTTACACCCTTCATTCCAACATGTAAATAGAGGTTCCTTCAAATACAAAAAACACTCATTTCAAAGAGGTGACAGGACTTGATTTCTATAAAATGCACCACATGGTGCTAGTTTTTTATTGAAAAACATACCTTTCAAGGTTGGATGAGGTGTAACAGCTTTAATTGTTTCATACCATATATAAAGAAACTGACTTTCATTTCTTTCTGGATTACTTGTGTGCATAGATACACGGTACAATAATTTGAATTTCTTCTTCTTGCTCACAGGTGAAAAATTTAAAGGTATAGTCTGTGTGGATCATCAAAATAAGTGGTCCTCCTAACTGTCAATCATTCTGGTGATATGTTTACGTAAGACATGCTCGACCCCATTTTCACTTAGCGGTGGAAAGTGAAAAAATTGCAAATCTTCTTTTGGAAAGTAAGCTTGTATGAGCGATGCAAAGATCAACTTTTAAACAGAGCGTGTATAAGGAGAAATGGGCTCCTGCACACTCTTGCATGCGTTTAAAAAGGCGTTCCCTCTCAGGAACGGCTTTTTGGGTTTTGCATTTGCATTTTTTTTAAAGTGGAGAGGGCGGGTCTTTTCAAAAGTTCATGAAAGTCCTCCTCTATACCTTTAAATATAGAAAAACACACTAGTCAAATAACAACACAAAACACAGTGTTCACTTTTGCATGGTGTCTTGTCACAAATGTTTCTGCAACATCTTATCATGCTCAGCCTGCACAGGAGCTGCACTCACCACTTTCCAAATTGCACAAAGGCTGATTAATTTCTCCTGATACACGAGTAAGATGCATTTTTCAAAATTGACTATTTGAATTTCTAGGAATTTCGTCACCCTCAGATGTAATAAAAGCTTCAAGTCCATTTCCCACCCATGTCAACAAGAACGGAAAATGCTTTTCCTCACAGAGGGATCTCGGACAAGGACAGATTGGTGCTGCTTTTCAAAACCGTAAGGCCAACAGATGGGATCAGGTAGGAATCATATTCTTAATATAGTCTTTAAATCAATAAGCAAAGTACATGTTTATAATGGATCCATGCTGATTGTGAAAGGATTAGAAAATCAATCCTTTAATCTGATTTTCAGAAGGATAAAAGGCAGGGACTAAGGTTAAATGGTATATAATTGTATAAATATACATTTAGCCAACACAGATGCAGTATGTATTGTTAGAAATGTGCCATGGTCAAAAAAAGAATCCCCTACCCTAATTAGAGTCTCATTATTTTATCTCCTGATAAAAGAAAACTTTATTTCGGTTCTGAACATTTCATGTTTGCACTTGGTCAGCATCTCCTCAGCTGTACCTCTTAGGGAGCTCCTGTTCTCTGTTTGTAAAATCAGCAACACAGCTTGTCCCACTTTTGCTTTTTTTCCTACTTTGTCAAAATTACCACCTGCTTCCCACAGATGGTATTTCTCTCTGGTGATATGTGTCTCTTTGCCCCCTTTTTAAGGAGATGGTATGCATTGAGTTACCGTTATAAAGATTTATGTATGAGGTCTTAATTAAGCTGGTTCAGAATGCATCAGTGCAATGTAAAGGTATTTTCCTGGTATGCTTTTTTTTTGCATTACATTACATTTTGCCTAAAAGATTTAAACTCTGGTTTGAAAACAAAGATTTGCAGAAATATTATGATAAATCTGCATTGCTGTAAAATTTCTTAAACTGTATTTATAGCCATTTTTTTTTTGTCTGAATTGATCATTTAAAAACGTAGTCTAGCAATTTATCCAGTCTGCTCCCATCTCTCATCTAACTTGTGGAAGGACTAGAGTATCCCAGCGACTGTATAATTTTATTATATGAAATTGATGAGTGTGAGTCCTTTATTATTTTTTATTTTTGATCCTGTATTTATTTGCCTTTTAGATAACCCCAGTGGAATAGATTTTTCCTGTGGGAGAATTAGTTTTTGAATATAGCTTGATGTACTTCAAATGTAAAAATCCTTTGACTCATGGTGAGTTTTTTATGCCTATTGCATCAAAAGAAACTTATTTAAAGCCACTTTGAAGATGCAAGACTGCAATCTGACTGTTTACTTGAGTCATATTTTTGCTCAACAGTTAAGCCAAAACTCAGCACTTCAAGCCTTGGTTTTCTCTCTCCGAGCTCTTTGTGCCCAGTGGTTTGATGCTGACTCTGTGCTCACAGACTCGAAGAGAGATGGAGGGACAAACAGTGTGTGACAACAGCTCTTCTCCCTGACTGGCGTTAGACATGGGAGTTTATATTGAGGAGAGGGTGAGTGCTGTTACAAAGTCAATAGGACAGAGAGGAAATGGGGCTGCATGTGCATGATTGTTTAATTAGCGTTTATTTCATGTAGTGCCAAACAAAGTGGAAACAAACAAAATAAATAGGGGGGGAAAGGTGGCAAAGCTGATTTAGTTTTTTGGCTTGCAGTCATTACCACAGACTCTGATTTGCTCATGAGATTCTGGTAAGTTGCTGATAGTGTTGTCATTGGTGAGGCTCTGCTTTGCTGTCTATACAACCAAGTGAAATGGAATTAAGCGGTCTTAATATTTGTTAATTTGTGCTTTGTGACTCTGAATATTTCCTCCACTGTGCCATCAATTTAATTTCAAAACCTTCATAAGCAACTGTGACTTTCCTAAAGCCGATTTGGTCTTATTTTACACCAGTCTAACAGATACTGACCTATAAGTGTCATATAGTTGGTCAATCTGCCTCACATGTCAAAACGGTTTAATATGAAAGCAAAGTTTTATTGTTAATTATAAGTTTCTGATTTGATTTTAGAACCTAGGTGTCCAAGAAGTGACTTTTGCTGAGAAGAAGAGGAGAGATATAGTTGTGTAAATCCAGTTGGTAAATATCTTAGTCTAAATTCAATTGAAGTTGATGCTCTACTGTCTAGAATAAAACTGTTGTTCCAGGGTGTACATAGTTTCAGGGGTTTTAGAGTCCAGATTATTGCACCTGAGAGTAGACAGGGGAATCTGGGAAGTGAGGACCACAAGATGGGATTGGAGTATTTGGAGACTTTTCTTGAGGTGATTTTTTGTGCAGTCTTGGTCTCCGGTAAGAGCTGTAAGCTCAGTATTTTTGAAGTTTCAAATATTGTTACATGCCTAAAGTTCATCCAACAGGCTGCTAACATATTGGCATCCAGCATGCTCCTAGTCCAGACAGAGGAGGAAATGTCCGTTTTAATATGTTCTGTAATTCAGCTATCCTTCCTTTTGATGCTGAACTGTCTTCTTTTTGGTTAGTCTCTGTGCTTCTTTAGTTTTCTCCCTAGTTATTATTATAACCACGTAACATTACTTCCACCAGAGCTACATGAAAGCATTTCCACCGAAATTATACATCTGTCACATCCAAAGCAAGAAGACATTCATATGTGATTCAATACCAAAAGCATATCTGATTGGCTCCATATTTAAAACCATCTCTTGGGATCAGAGGGAATTTATCAACCTTAAAATAGAAGTAAAAAAAATAAAAGATTTAATCTCTTTCCTCACAGCTTTTCTTTTTCTTCTTCCTAAAGCTAAAACAATAAGAGCCAGATAACACTTGGCTGCCAAACAACAAGATTGGGGATGAGTCAATTAATCCTGAAATAACATGTTCTAGGCTTTTAGCACAGCATGTTTTCCTGCTTCTTACAACAAATATTTAAGTATGAATTCAAAAGGTCAGGGAGAGTTTAATGGTTAAATTGTTCATGTATAAAAAGCAGTGACAAATCTTTCAGTCTTACAATGCATAAAATTGTACTTTCTACACAATTCTAAAATAGAGATTAGGAATGGTGCTGAAGGATTGTGAGTGTTGTTGCTGTTTACATCTGTTAGGTGTTTCTCTGGGTAAAGCAGTGCGTTTATATAGAGCAGCTACCTGACAGCTGTAGTGTCTCACTAGCAGCCTGTGAGAGATTATGACTGCAGTTGATATACCAGACTACTGTCACAGCTGCCACCGCCACCCACATGCATTTTAGCACAATATCAGTCAGCCTGCTCATGCAGAAGATAAATGATTGGTCTCTCAAAAATATTGAAGTCCTTCTTATGTCCTTTACATCCTTAGGCTCTTTTCTAAATTCACAGTATTTTCCCTTCTTGCTGATTCAGAAAATATCTATTCTACTTACCAGACAAGATGATGAGCCAAAACCTAACATCTGCTTTCATTTTAATTCGGCCTTTCATATATGTTGACTGTTTCATACAATATCTCTGGGTGCAAAAAAGAGTGAATATTTCATTTTTCATATGATTTCACTGTGAAACAAACAAAAGATATTGCTTGTTTTGTTTTGTTTTTTTCTACATGTCTAATACAATACTTTTTGAATATAAGTGCTTATGGGGTCTGATAACATCTGTGATACGGCACACAAAGTGTAATATCTCTGCTGTAGCCCATCGCTTGACTAGCCAGGCTCTGAGATTGGGACAGAATGCCTGCAAGGATAAGCCACACCAGGCAGTTTGAGTGTGACAGCGTGAGAGAATTGGTACAGATTTATTGAATTTACAATGGGAAAAGAAGAAAAAATGAAACTAATAAACACTATGGGGTATTTTCTTATGAGCCTGTATTTATGACTTTTTGCCTCTTCAATAGGAACCGTGAGCTTTGGGTTTGTGTTTTTCTTGAGGCTATGTTGTAATTATGAACCCCCATTGCTTTGCTAAGAGGGGCCTGAGAGAGAGCCAGTTACGCTGCATCCCAAAATGACTTTGGTAGTGCTTCTATTCTCCTGTCATGCTGACAGAGATATATTTAGTCCTCTTTTCATTTTCTTTTCTTCAGTACTGTGTGATTTACATATGCTGCGCTTCAGAAGAAAGACACTGAAACCAAATAAATGAACTCAAAATCCTTTGTACTTGTATTCTTCAAAAGAAAGTGCATTTGGGAGCCATTTGTCAATGTGAACAGAAGGTCATTTTTTTTTCTTTATTGTATGTGTTTTGGTCGAGGAAATATTTTTAGTCCCTTTTTATTTTATTGTTTTGTCTATTATGTTCCTACTAGAGGTTGTTAAATAAAGGCAATTTTAGATCCTGCAGAAACACAGATGTATCTGAGAGATGATACCAGTTGTTTCAGTGAGCCTTCAGCTCAGTAAAAAAATTTGAATACCATGCAAAATTTCCCCACTTTCCTTGATGGGCCCTTGGCTGGTACCCCACAATTCTTTTTTTAAGCATCGATCTTTGTACTAAAATATTCTTTCTGTCATGATTTGTCAACATTAAGATTGAAAGAGAAGCGCCTTCTCCTGGTCTGACCCTGTAATTCAGCAAAAGGGTGGAGTCAAAGTAAAAAAATATGCACACCCAGGAAAAGGAGGGGTTCACTCCAGTGGCTGGAAGTTGGAGGGGATTCTGCTGGGAGTTGGAGAGAAGTTGCTTGCCATTCGGCTGGCGTTTGACTGGGAAGGGCATTTTTTCAATTTTGAATAGCTGCTACTGTAATGCACAAAGGATAACAGCTAAAACTTACATATGCCTGCATCCATATGCCTCTCACTTTGCTGTTGATACACCTGAATATTCTCACTAAGACAAGATTAAAAGATTATCTAGCCTTGTCTCTGCAGCGGTGGGCAGTGCATCTGGTACCTAGGCCTTCAGTGGGCACTCCTCAACTGGATCTACTTCTAAACACCTTGACGTCGGAATTTATAAATAAATAAATATATATATTTGCGGTTTTACTCGTGCCTGAGGTAGGCCACTAAGCACAAAGGACCTTGCCTAAGGGTCCACCTGGATGTCGAACCCACGGTCACCTGTACCGGAGTCGTCGGTGTTACCTACTGACCTATCCAGTAGCTCATATAAAGAACACGAGAAGCTTGAGAAATACCAAGGGCTGAAAGAGGAGCTAGAAAAGATGTGGAAAGTAAGAGCAGCAGTGGTGCCAGTGGTAACTGGAGCACTGGGGGCTGTGACCCCCAAACTGGGAGAGTGGCTACAGCAGATTCCAGGTAAAACATCAGAGGCCTCTGTCCAGAAGAGCGCAGTCCTAGGAACAGCTAAGATACTGCGCAGAACCCTCAAACTCCCAGGCCTCTGGTAGAGGACCCGAGCTTGAGGATGACACATTCCACCCCACGAGGGGTGAGAAAACAGGTTTATATATATACAGTATATATAATATTTATTATATATAACACACACCGTGTATTTTTTAATAAATGAACAAGCGCAGGTATAACCAAGAGTAAAATTAGTACAA
The DNA here is from genome assembly GCF_000732505.1 of Cyprinodon variegatus. Classification (NCBI taxonomy): domain Eukaryota; kingdom Metazoa; phylum Chordata; class Actinopteri; order Cyprinodontiformes; family Cyprinodontidae; genus Cyprinodon; species Cyprinodon variegatus. Next base: position 439,633 of record NW_015150647.1, read on the forward strand.
GGGTAAATACAGAAATCAATTAGCAAGAAAACCCGTTGAGACCACCGCAAACCTCTATAACCAGAGCACTGCTACATTTGCATCATAAGGAGCTGAGCTACAAGTGAAAATACAGCACAAAGCATGAAAATAAAATGTATCACACTCACCATAGATGCTAATAATTTTTAAACAAAATCCATCCTTCTGTCTTTTTTCAGGAAGAGGCCAGGAAAACAAAAGTGATTCTAAAATGCAGATTGTGTCTAGCTTAATTTGGCTGTAAACCTTTTGCTCTAACTGACCAATCAGAGGACAGAAAATGCTGACATTCAGGTGAGCCTTCTAGCTCGCCCAGTGGGGAAAAATCTTAAATCTCATTGGTTGAAGAAAACGTTCCTCACTGATATTGGCTGTGTCAGAATTTATAGGATGTGTCCTCCGAAGGCCAGATTCAAAGGCCGTTTGCTTTATAGCGCGGCGCCGAGGCCTGGTCAGATTCCACACTCCTATGGCCTACAAATGCGTCCTTCTTTTTGCCCGATTTGAAGGATGGGTCCGCTGTATCCTGTCTATCCTTGGTTATCGCAGGATTCATTGCAAGACCGAGCAAGCCGGCTGCTCTGTGATCAGAGGACATGGTACTTGGCTCTGAACAGTGGTGAATATTGGAAGTTCAGTTTAATATAATACAAGTATAAATAGTTCTGTGAATAGTTCTGTTTGAAATGAATGAAAATAGTAGTTTTAATGGTTATTGAGTCAGATTTGAGGTGGGTAATATTTGATTTATCTAAATGTTTTTATTTTTTAATGTGTAAATAGGTTTTGCTGTAATTTAATGAGAGATTCTAATTTATCTGAATAGAATATAATATAATAGAAAATCTCTTTATTATCCCACAGTGGGGAAATTTTGCATCAGTAAAAAGATTATAGAAAAAAATGGTCACACAAATAAGGACCTTAGAAAATTGTATAAGAATAACATAATAGTGAAGAGTTGAAATATAAACAATAAAAAACTGTAAAGTGTTTTAACAATATGAAAAACTGCGCACCTGGAGAATAACTCTCTTCCTGCTTTGTGTGTCAACTGTCACTGTTGCTAAGCAACAGAACGTACGGCAGTAAAAAACAGCGAAAGGGTAGACCTGTTTGAATTCACAGCCAAAACTCTTCCGGTCTCCTTATTTTCAGTAGACTGTGTCCTTGGAAGACGCAGCCCATAAATTCTGAAGGTAATATCAGCCATTTGTTGGTTGACATAGCAACGCACTATAGCTGAAATCTGATTGGACAAAAATTATAGCAACCACATAAATGTAATGGAAGCAGTGCAGCCAAGAGAAATGCTACAAAATTCAGAAAATGGATTGTTTAGAATAAATTAATAAAATTGGAAAAAAGAAAATTAAAGTTTAGGTTGTGAATGTAGGTTAGTGCTTCTGATTGATTTTAGGCCAGCAAAGAAAGCTTTCAAGGCAATGACTGCCCAGCACTGCATCTACATGTCTATTTTCCCGAAGTATTACACAGTCTTTAATGAAGGTAAAAATTCTAGCCATAAAGTTACTATGTCAAAAATGCTAGACAGCTCTCCCTTTAAGATATCAAATTAATTGCCCTTTCAAGATGTTCAGAAATGTGTAGGCTGGTTTTGTAAATCTGAGGGCTAGACATGGTCTCAGCTGTGATTGAAAGCGGTACAATAGCGACAGAAAAACACAAACATGGTGAGCTGAATGATCCCAGTGATGACAGTTTTTGCAACAGAGTGGTCATACAAGGTGTGGTATCTGTGATGAAGGGTTTGGGTATTAAGCTGTACCAGTTTGAGTTGTGGCCTCAGAGATTAATTTAGCTCCCTCCTCAAAAATATGAGGGACCATCAATAAATATCCCAACAAAAGTCTTGATTTAAAAAAAAAAACTCATGTCCTATTGACACGAAGCTAACATCAAATCATTTAATTAAACTGGTTTGATGGTGCAGACTGGTTTGTATCCAATTTGAACAAATTTTCTATTTTTCTGAACTTTTATTATGAAAAAAATCATAATATATTTTCAATAAGGAAAACTCACTTGATAATTGTCAATTATTAATTGAATCACAGTATGCAGGTGGAGTGAGTCAGCACAGAACAGCTGCCCAGGGTAGAGCTGTTAATGTTAGCTTCTCTGGGTTACATCACACCCCTGGGAAAATCAATAGATAAAATAGATGCTGTAACCCTGTTTAACTAGAGAACGGTGCTAAACAGTCGGTTTTAACATTACTTAGTCCTGATTTAAGTCAAAATGTCTCTCTTTTCTAGTGAGCCTTTTTTAGAGCCTTAATTTAATGCTTTGGCAGCTTTGCAGAAAACATTTTTCCAATCTTCTATTGTCCAATTTCGATGAGCTTGTGCAAATTGTAGCCTCAGTTTCCTGTTCTTAGCTGAAAGGAGTGGCACCCGGTGTGGTCTTCTGCTGCTGTAGCCCATCTGCCTCAAAGTTCGACGTACTGTGCGTTCAGAGATGCTCTTCTGCCCACCTTGGTTGTAACGGGTGGTTATTTGAGTCACTGTTGCCCTTCTATCAGCTCGAACCAGTCTGGACATTCTCCTCTGACCTCTGGCATCAACAAGGCATTTCCGCCCACAGAACTGCCGCTCACTGGATGTTTTTTCTTTTTCGGACCATTCTCTGTAAACCCTAGAGATGGTTGTGCGTGAAAATCCCAGTAGATCAGCAGTTTCTGAAATACTCAGACCAGCCCTTCTGGCACCAACAATCATGCCACGTTCAAAGTCACTCAAATCACCTTTCTTCCCCATACTGATGCTCGGTTGAACTGCAGGAGATTGTCTTGACCATGTCTACATGCCTAAATGCACTGAGTTGCCGCCATGTGATTGGTTGCTTAGAAATTAAGTGTTAACGAGCAGTTGGACAGGTGTACCTAATAAAGTGGCCGGTGAGTGTATGAACTAATCATGATTTCACACAATATTTAATGCTGTTTTTTGTGTTGTATACTTCAACGTATTCATGCTATTGAGTGTTTGATAAAAGATGATAAAAGCTGATGCAGTCAGCTATTTTTTGCCAATATAATGAATAGATACCAAAATGGGCTGCTTATTCAGTTATTCTGCTTTCTTTTTAAAAACATTTTAATCATTTACATGTGTTAACTACACCGTGGTTCCTGACAACCTGCTCTTACAAGCAGGATTCCCCCACAGGTGTTAAACATAATTAACAAACAATTAGCTCTCTGCCTGAAGATTTTTGGAAACAAAACGATTCTGCAAATCATTTAGTTGAGATATCAAAGCAGGGCAAATTGCAGTGCTGCCTGTCATCTTGGATGACGTTAGTATAATTAGTCCATACATCAGACTCTGAATGTGTTACCATTTATACAATTGTATTTTGTCACACTAGTTCTCAATCATATTTATCGGACTCTCCATCTCATTCACCAACATAACAATTTCTGCCTTGGTTAATCTGCTCTTTTTTTGCTATCTTCCCTGCAATCATTAAACAAAAATAATTAGCTGGTTCATTTAAATACACAAGGACGTACATTTGAGCTTTGCACAGACCATTTATGGTTGAATGTGGGCCTGCAGAGCGACGGACATGATGTGGAGCCTTATTGGCAAACTTTGAGGTACATCTGTGCTAATGAAAAAAAAGGGTTGCTTTTGTGGGTGAATGTATTTTACAAATTGTATTTTAATAAATCAGATTTTTCGGGGGTCTATGCCATTTTTGAATATATGGTCTATGCACACTTTTAGCATGGATCCTATGTAATGTTCTATAAATGACACCCCAGATCAGGTGTGTGTGAGCAAAGACTGGAAAAATAACACGTTATGGGGACCGATTGCCTGAATGCCACGCAGGGAATTGCTATTTTTAGGTCAGAGGTCACATTTAGAACTGTGTGAATTGGGTTTAAGTTGGAGTTAGGTATGAACCTGTAATGGTTCATACCTAAGGGTAAGACTGTAGAAATTAATGGAAGTCAACAGAAGGGCCTTGGAAAGACGGAGAAACAAGATTGCATGTACACACACTTCTAAATAGTAATATAATAAAATTTTAATGTTCTTTATGATTTTGATTTATTTGTTTTTATGCAGCCCATTTTAAGAGAATAGCAAAGTATCTGTGACACCGTCCCTTTTGATTAGGACAATATTAATTAGAAATGTGTGTAGCACAGGGGTTTTAGTTGCAATGGCAATAACGCATCTATTTCAAGTAGAAAGAAGTGTTAAGTAATGACATTAATCCAATACATTCTGCCCTTTTCTCTTGAGGAAATTATTAAATTTCTGTGATTGACACAAACATCTTTGTCTGGAGGCTGAAATGAGCAATGGCTCATATTTTTTTTAGCCTGATATGAAGGCATTAATTCTCCCCAGCAAAGCTGACAGAACAAGGCTCCTAGAGGCAAGTTAATACAAAATTATCACATTTTCACATATAATCAATATTGGTCAGTGACAGTAGTCCCCCATTTTTCAACACGCCAGTTGTCTGGAGAGAATGATATGTGGCTCTTTGCTGGTAAAGGACCCTCTCAACGACTTGGAGATGGAAATGGCATTTTTAACAAGCAGCCTGGGAAGCTATTGATTATAGTGCCATTTCCTCAGCTGCAGTTTCCATGCCCTCAGAGTCATTCCAGCTTTAGATGCCTGTTGATTTTCAACAGAGAAAGGCAAGAATATGAAATATGTTGTTATATTTATCTTTTTTTTTTTTTAGCTTTGTTATGAAGTAATTTTGCTTGCCATATTTACGTAGTGTTATCTTTTTCTGCCTTGCAAATTATGTTATCTTTATTTTGAAGCTTACTGTAGTTATGTATAATTCACACAGTGGATCTAGTTTGTGTGAAAATGAACATTTCACAGTACAGAAACGTTGGAATGTTTGGACTCTAAGTAGGAAAATTCCAAGTTCAATTTAAAAGGTTCAAGCAAGAGGTGAAGAAGACAGAGAAAAAGGGTTTATAGTACAGGACAACAAAACGACAAGTAGGGTAGAGGGAGAAACCGTATTTGCACCAAGGGTATCAGGAAACTGACATGACATTTCATTTAGTCTGTGTCAAATAGATCTTTGCAGACCTTCATTAGCCAGAAGGCAGATGGTATCTCCAAAAAGGTGGGCAAGACCCAAAGCTTAATAGGTGGGATGATCTGTTAACCACACACCCTATTAGCTGAACACTTGACAAACTTAGCCTTTACAGAGGCTACGTTGTTAGTAAACAAAGAAAGCTATACTATCTTGAAAGAATACTGTTTTGTATTAAAATTTATTGTATTTTTTTTCGTTAAAGCCACGTAGGGGACAACTTGAGGAAAAAGTTTAATAGAAAAATATAAAAGCTTGCATGCAAACTGCTGTGTTAGAAGCATAATGCTGTTCATTACATGAACATACCATCCCTGCCCTAAATTACTGATTTACAACTTTAAGGTAGGAACATTATTTTTACTTCAAGGGAACAAAAAAAAAAAAAAACAGCTCAGAGTTGGAAGAAAATAATTCATAGGCAACAAAAGAGATTGTTGTTGGAGTTCTTCTTCTAGCAGGACAATTACCCTAAACATGGAGTCTGAGTTTTGACTTAATGGTTTAGATCAGGAGTGTCCAATCCTTGGAAACCAGTGTTTGGAAAGTTTTTAGAATTTCCTTTGCTTTTATGCTGTGTATACAACATTTTTGAAGACCATGGATGATGATATCTGAAACCAGGTTACAAGGGGAAAACTTTCAAAGCGCAACCGCCATGCCTTTTTTATAGTGGTACCACAAACCTTACTTATAGTGATGAGTGATTAACAAACCTCTTTAGCTCTTGATAGCTGCTGAGGAGGTCAAGCAATCTTCAGGCATGTTGGAGGAGAGACACACCTAAAACAAGCAGGGACACTTTTTAAAGACCATGGTTTGGAACCACTGGCAGGGTCCTCATTTGGTCCTTTGTGACCTTAGCTAAAAGTCTAAAGCAATGTACGTGATTGTAAGCTAACTGTCTATGGCTTTAGTTTTGATGATTCCTTACGAGATTTCTCGAGATTTCTCCCGAACCCGTGACATCATCAGCGACCCCTTCACACTCCCACCATAACTGTTCTCCCTGCTGCCCTCTGGGAAGAGTCTTTGCAGCATTCGATGCAGGTCCAGGAGATTCTGCAGCAGCTTTTTCTGGGCTGCCATAAGACTGTCGAAATGTTGAAAGCTCTAATCAGGTCACAAATCCAGACTCTGCATCACACTGTAACATTATACTTGCACTGCATGGTGGGTGTTCAAAATAGAACTCAACTCAGTGTTTCTATTGCATTCTGCACCATATCTATTTATTTCTGCACTGCTTTGAACTTTCCACATCAATTTCTTTTGCACCATGTCTCTCCTACACTGTTTACATTTTGATCTGCTGCACTTTATAAATGGAAATGTTCATTTCACTGCTAAGCTGCTGGTCATTCACTGTTGGAAAACTGTATGTATTGAAATTACTTTTTTATACACTGTGTATACAAAATGACAACAAAGTTTTTCTTCTATGTAGAAGTTCACTCTTTCCTGTTGTATTTAACAAGTCCTTGTTTTTGTTTTCCCTGATTTACAGTAGTTCTTCAATACAAAAAACTGGGTGCACTCATCCTTAAATACAAATGTGTGCTATAATCTACCTTAAATTAAATACTGATCCTATCTGTGAAGCTATCTTTCTCACATACACATGATCAGCTTTTGATCTCTAAAATCAGGGAATGCAAAAAGTGCAATTCCTTTTATTCAAGATAACATGTACAAGTATTTCAAGCATTAGAACTACATTGAAAATAGTGCTACTTTAAAGATAAGCTGGTCTTAGGCAGTACAAGATTCTGCCTGGCTCATAAGTCTGTAGAAGTATTCAGCATTTAATTTGGATTTCAACATAGGTCCCTTTTGTAGCTTATTTCCCCTGTGGCACCTGTCCCTTATCACTCCCCAGCCACGTACATAATCTCATAACTTTGTGAGCGGATGCAGTCCAGTAAGTCAGACACATCTGCACCACAACAACTGTGATTGCCTTTGTAACCTTAGAGGTCATGAACCAGTGCTGATTCAAAACTAAAATGGAAACATGGCCTGAGGCAATCCCAGTGACAGGATCAGGTGCCAGTCAAGGCTGGCACCACATCAATTTGAACTCGAGAGAGAAGGTCAAATTTTGTTTTTTTTTTTTGTTTTTTTTTAAACCACCAACTTCTAAATCACTATGTTTCTCACACAGCCACCCAAAAAATCGTATATTTTACGTAATATTACTAATATTCTCTCTCTCTCTTCTTTGAGGCATTATCTTTGGACAAGATACTTTTTGAAAAAAAAAAACAAACCAAAAAACTAACTACTGGTAAACATTATATAAACTGTAAAATCCAGAGTTTTACATGTTTTGTTTATGTAATATTATCTAAGAGTATTGACTGATGGAAAAATTAAAATGTAGTGAACAGCAGCAGCATCAGTAGTACCTCACACTAATCAGTGAAGGACATTAATAACATATTCTCATTAAAAAGAAAAGTCTGACCGAATAGCTAATTACAGTAGCATGTAAAACACATTTTTTTTTCACGTATGAACATAATGCATGGCAGCGTAATGCCCATGAAATGATGCACAAGCCAGTGACCTGAGGGGGGCAGCAATGGGCCTGGAGGCACCCGGCCTGCAAAAAAACATTTCTTTGATCGTGGTATTAACCTAGCCGCTGTTTACCACCTGTCAAAAAAAAAAGTAGTAAAAAAAAAGAGTAAATAAAAAGAAAAAAGAAAGGTTTGCTGTCGTGGCAGATTCAGCGTCATGTCTGCTAGGAAGATTGTTGGTTGTGGGCGTGAATGCAGGAAGGACCATCACACTCACCGCCTCGCTCATGGATGAAGTCTGGATGAACTCTGGCTCCATGACTTATTAGTAACTTACACTCAATGTATTTCAACGATCAGATGACTTACCTGTAACTTTTGCCCCGCGTATGAGCATATGCTGGCATACATCGGGAAATTTTGAGCATGCTCAAAATTTCTCTACGTACTTGCTGTATGTTGACATGTGCGAGCGTTTCTTAAAGTGCTTCAGCATACTTCAGTGTGCTCATAATTTATACAAAACGTACCTATAAGTTATCCAATGTATGCCAGCATTTTTTTAAATTTCAAAATATATATCTGTTTCTCTGATAAGGGGAAAGCCTGAACCAAATGCCTGGCTAATGCTCACTTCGATTTTAAGTTTGGTTAAAGGTAAATATGTCAGCTATAATAAAACAATACAACAATAAAAAAAATAAATAAATAAATAAAACAGTAAAAAAGAAACACTACATTTTTATCAAGTAGCCATTTGTCTCACTCTGTGTCCTGGCCTAAAGTGGTTCTGACAGTGAAAAAGGGCCCTGGTCCAAAGATTTCACAAGATAAAGCTTTTGCAAAATGCAGTTTTTAAACTAATAAAGGGAGAAAAAAAAATCCAATTCTTCTTCAATTCACTTGTTGAACCCCTTAATATATTTACACAAATTAACCTAACCCAAATATTCTACAATGTATATATATGTAAATATAACTATAATTCAACTACATAAGTTATATTCTTAAGGGATTGAAATTACAACCATTTTGGGCCCAAAAAGTAAACTGTGCAACAAAACATTTGTTGCAAACAACTATTGTGTTGTGAGTGGAAGTCATGGCATTACCCCTGGTGTTGATCAGGTATTCATTTAATCTATGTTCATTTAGTGGAAAATAAATTTTGTGTTGCCTGCTATGTTAATTTGCATCCTTTGCATCACTTTGGGGCTGAGCCCACCCTGTCTTTGAAACCTAGTGAGGCCTCTGGCAAGGGCTTTAGAAAAATATAATCTGTCTTCAGTGATTTATTTTTAAAACACAAAGGTTTTGCTTGTTTGCTTTCCTGTTATCCACCCTTCAGAGCACATTGCTCCTTTCCTGGCGACCCCTATGAAAATTGTTTGGCTCTGCCACTAAATTGCTGCCTTTTAATAACTTTGTTGAGCTATGCTACAGTATATGGTGTAGTCAATTATTTGAGGGTTGGTTTTTTTCAACAGATGCAATAACATCATTACATTCTTTTACCTGCACCTAAAACACAGAAAATTTATGACGATTAAGCAAATAAGTAACCCTATATAAAAGGAGAAAAAGTATCTTACGTGTCAGGTTTCTCAACATTATTCAGTTTAAATTAAGAGTACCTTAATAGTGTATAAATGCTCATAGAATCCTCTGTTGTCACTGCTCATTAACTGCCTAATTACCTTCCAAATGTTTTTTTTTCCCAAGCTGTGGCTTTCTGACCAATAGGGCAACGCTCCCAGCTGGTGTCTTAAAACAACCTATTAATCTTTTGTCACAGCATAGTGATGAAACAACCTTCATTGGCAGTCCAGTAAGCTTTCATAACATGAGCTTTTAGTTTATTTATCAATTGTTTGACTAAAAAAAACAACTGTATGTATTTATATAATTTTTTACCTCGGTTGTGATTTCTTATTTGTTTGTATATTTTTTCACTCCAATATTTCAGATCAATAAATTTTAATTATGTGACAAAGATTATACAAGTAAACACAAACAAAAGTTTAAGTTAAAACAAAAATCAGAATCTTCATTTTGTAAAAAAAAAAAAAAAAAAGCCTTGTGCATTATGCAACAATTAAAAACAAATGAGAAACCAACTAACTGAGGTCCATCAGTATGGAATAAGCCATTGCTAAATCTCTTCTTTAGTGAACCACAGTGAGAGCCAGTGGTAACTTTGGAGGCCATATATTTATTATTTTCTGGAAAAGGTGTTTCGTATTATATATGCATTGTGACAAGGCATATAATGCAAGATGGCCATAAATGGTTAGAAAGCGAAATGATCAGCAGCAATAGTAAAATAATCTGTGTAATTTAGACGGTGTATGAAGTAGGCAGAGTGTGCCCACATCATTTCACTAACCTCATCAGCCTGAAATGTTGATGCAATTTAAGATGAATGAATGCGTTCCTTTTATTTATGGTAAACTCTCCTTAGGGTAGCCTAAATGGAGAATGCCAAACCATGCAAAGTTTGTCCAATCTCCTACTCTGAATCTTAGCCATAGTTTTGTGTTTTTAGCTGACAGGCGTAGGACTCAATATATGCTTGTATTGTTGTAGTCCATGTGATACAAATATGGCAATTTGTTTTGACAAATTGTTTCTCTCTCAGACAACGTAACCTTCAAGGTATAGCGGAGGATTTTCTTTTTCCAGGTGGATCATCAAAACAAGTGGTTCTCCTAATTGTCAATCATTCTGGTGATATGTTCATGTAATGATATCCTATGTACTCATCCCCATTTTTACCCACCGGTGGGGAGTCTGACAGTGGAAAAATTGCAAATCTTTCGGAAAGTAAGGTTGTATGAGCGATGCAAATAGCAAATCTTAACCACACACGTCTAATAGACGTTCCCTCTTGGGAGTGGGTACTGGGTTGTGAATTTTTTTTTTTTAAGTGGAGAGGGCGGGTCTCCTCCATTATACCTTTAAGTGTTGCAATTCATTGAGAGTTTTCTCACATTCAGACCTTTTTTTTTTTTTTTGTAAATCTGAGATGGTTGTATGAAAAAGTCCTAGTAAACTAGCTGCTTCTGACAACAAAAAAACAGCTTGTCATGTACTAACAACTGTTTTTAAAGTCACTGAAATCCCCTGTCTTTTATTTGAGCTCCACAAAGTTGTTTTTACCATGTGCCAATGCTCTTAGTGTTGACCTAACTGGTTGAGTTGCTATTCATATTAACAAGTCATTAAATAGGTGAATCCAGTAAGGTAGATGGTGTATGCAACAATGACAAATTCTTTATACAGTAGACTTTCTGAATTTAGATGTCCTTTCAAGATAGAGGTCATAACAGGAAATTAACCAACAGTAATTAACACCCAGGGCTGTGAAATATTGCTGAAGATTTTATCCAGGCTTTAGAAATCAGAATGAGTTGTTTACACGCATAAAATCTTAATATGATTACTCCTAAGCTTGAATGAAAACATCATTAACAGGGGTGTACTTTCTAGAAATTCTCTGATTGGTTAAACCAGTGCATGCAAATCTATTGTTGTCAGTGCTAAACTAAAAATTGCTTGAGAGAGAGCATTCTCTGTGTGGGAGCCCTGCCAACCCACTAATTAGATTTAGATTAAGGTACAAGACAGGCCCCGCAACAATGGTGGTTTTTAATAATGCTGTTAGTTGTTGCCACTCCCCATGTATCTATTTTTACAAAAGTATATATCCATACAGTTTCCAGCTTTTAAACCTGTTATTCGCATTAACACATTTAATTCAACCAATGCTCTTAAACACCAATTGATCTTACTGTATATAGACACAGCTACCACTTAAACTTCACATGTAAATGATTATCATTGTGTTCTTTTGTCATCTGCTGTCATTACATTGATCATTAAAGCTGCTTATCGGGGGCCGAGCCAAAGCTGTACACATGTGTCTGTTTGTAGGGACCCTCTGGCCCTTTTTCCTGTTTGCCATCAAAGCTCTTTTGGTGCCAGATGAGCTCTTGCTGAAAGCCCGATGTAGGCCGGTCAATCCTCATGGGTTCACCTGTCAGCCAGTGTTTCTATTTGCCTTCTAAAGCAACACTGACACTTCCTCTGTCCCTTTTCTCCACCACTCTGCTGTCAGTCTTTCTTCTGTCTTTAACATTCAGTACCGACTTACTGACTCCTATCACCAGTATGGGGTTAAACATGCAGCTTCCTGGCTGGGTCATGTCTTTCAGAGAAAACCTGTTCCCATAACACTTTTTATTTGCCCTGTTGTAATACTTACTTATTCTTAAGCATTCCTAAACTTCTACAAGTTAAAGAGCTTCAGAAATGTTTGTTTTTTCGTTTTTTGTTTCTTTTTTGCAGAAAAAAGTTTTAGAAGTTACTGATTTCACTCAGTTTGATATCTAATAAGAACAGGATTTTTTTTTTATTTTATTATTTTTTTTTTTTTATAGACTATACAATGATTATTCCAATATTCATTTTGTTAGATGTTTTCTGGTTCATTGGAGAATGTTATTTCAGCCAAGTCTTAAATGTATGTCTTACGCTAACACAATGCCACAGTGATTTATCAGCCTACTTTTTCCAGCTTACTTTGATTAATTGGTCCTTTGTACGTGTTTATATGTGACTAAACACACTGGCATGTCAATTGTCAACAAAGTCTAATGTAGGTACAATAAAGTTCAAATATAAACAACATTAGGGTAATTAATGAAGCCACTACTGAAGAAGAAGCTTTACACACACACACACACACACACACCCGCACACACACACACAGACAAATTGTTTCAAAGAAAAGAGAAATTACTCCAACCCTTTTTTGGGACAATAATGTCACATACCTCCCTGGTTTTGCATGGCACTGCTCAAAATGCCAGGCTAAGGTTTAAACGGGAAGATAGGAGCAGGGTTGTCAAAAGTATCGATACTCAAAAAAGTATCGATACTGAAATGTTGTATCCGGATACAATACTCGTTTTTAAAAGTATCGGTACAGTGCCACCACCAGTCGCACCTAAACAGTCATTCATCTAAAGTGCAGAATAGAGGACAATGCACTTTCAGAACACTGTGTGATTGAATAATTCTGTGCACTTTTCAGTTTCAGTCTTTTATCAAGCTTGCTTAATATTGTGCACAGCATACAACCTTTATTGTATTTATTTATTTTATTTTATTTATTAATGAAAATATTTCTGTAGAATTTTGGAGTCTTTGTTTTTATCCTTGTGGTATCGAAAATGGTATCGAGTATTGAATATTTTCCTTAGTATCGGTATCGAGTTAAAAAGTTTAGTATCGTGACAACCCTAGATAGGAGTAACCATTTTGACTTGTTAGTCTCAACTCAAATTGATTTACACAAAACTTTCAATTCTGACCAAGTATTTTGTTCTTAATAATCCGGTTGAGCACTGACACATACTGTAATTCATAAATTGTTTTTTCTACAATGATTGTCTGTTTAAACTTTGATCTTGAGCAAATTTTGTACAGTTCAAACATTTTATTTTAATTAAACTTATGACACAAACTCACACGGGTTGTGCATATTTATCCAAATAAAAACACAGAGGCTTTTGGTAATGGAATGACAAAAATGGAGTAGTGAAATCCAAGAATTATGTTTGTTTTCAAAAAGCAATAAATACTTGCATTGGTGCAATTCATCATCGGTTTTAAAGCTTTACTAGTTTGCTTTAGCTTAAATTAGGCTATATCCACTACACTAGTAATTATTTAACACATAAAACAACTCAGGACTTTTGTTTTTTTAAGCGTCCATCTGTTCCATTATTCAAAGCTTATCTCAATTTCCTACTTAAAACGCAGTATTAATGCTAATGGATAGCTGTATCAGTTTAAACAGTAAAGGTGATTCCAAGTCCAAGGTGGACTTGTGTCTCACGTGAAAACCCATCTGCAGATGGACCAATGCAAGATTTAATGCACTTGTGCTGCAAATGTGTAGATACATCTCCACTCCCGGCCATTTGGCTTGGAATGGCAGAGAGGTAAGCATTGAAGGCCTGTCCATTTGGAAGACTGACAGTGTGATCATTGCCCTCTTAATCACATCTTGCAATCTCATCTTTCACAGCAAGCACTATTGTTAAATGTTATGCCCCTGTCCATCAATACATCAGTCCATTTGCGTTAATAATTTGGCTAACTCTAAAGACAGGCTAATTTAATTAAGATTTTATACTTTGTCCTCTATGTGTGTGTTTTGTCATCCCTTCGATTTTTAGCATCTTTAGTTTTATCTTCTTGGGTTGTGTATGTTATTTAGTCTTCTAGTTTGCTTTTCTTACAATTAAAAGTCAATTTAAGGGAAAAATTCTAAAGAGCATAATTTCATATAATACTTTTTTAATACTTTTTAATTTAATAATTTTTTTTTTAATAACACTTTTGTTGTGCATCTATGTAGCTTTTTCTAAATATATGAAAAGGGTAATGAAATGTACCAGAAAATTTTAACCAAATTCAAAAGAAGCGTCTTTTCAATCTTAAAACATTTATTTTAAACGCTGTTAAAAAAAAATATTTTTTTTTTTGGAATAAGGTTTGAGCTGTTTAACTTTTATGTAGTAACAGGTTTTCAATCATGCAATTTCTCGTAATTAATCTTGAGTTAAACATTTCAATATATGGTAAAGGTATTTTGTTAGCTGTTTTTGAAAAGAAAATTATATATATATATATATATATATATATATATATATATATAATAGTCTGTTGGGCTTGTTGTCCCGGAAATAAGTGTTAATTTTACAAATCAATCTAAGCTTATTACTAGATAGCATTTTTACCTGAGGCTATTGATTGCTACTCTTCCCATGTGCACTTAAGTTCTTGCCTCTTTGCTCTTATGCACTTTAACATAATGCACTGATATTATAATGCCAAAGAAACATATATTGTAGGTTTACTTCTGCAAGAGTTGACAGCTTCATATGCTGAAGTAAATTAGATCACGGTCAAAACAGACCTCACAGATTGTGAAGGGAGAATCAGTCCTCAGCCAGAATTGGCCAATAACATGTTTTTTGGGAGGTCAAAGTAAACAATTTTGGGAAGTGATTAATAAACTGTTATCTGTTCACTCTATTTGCCTGTTAGTATAGTCAACATCCCACATTTCTCTACAAAATTACAATTACATTTTAACTGCCTGTTGAAAAAATGTTTTCAATTTAGATTTAAATTTAAAGTGTACTGCTGAAACATGTAATTCAAAGCATAGAAAAAAAATTAAATAGATTTGCTGCGACCTTGAGGTTTGATAAATATATGCTAGCTAAGTGTCACACTTGTCAGCCAGGATGAGACATTTCATCCACACAACATTTAAAATATGTTTTGAGGCCCCCTATTTCTTCCCCAAATTCCCATCACCAAGCAGATTTATGCCCAGCCCTTCTCCCAAGAGCAATGGGCCCAGCCCAACAGATCCAGTGGTGTATTTCTCTGTCTCTCTCTTCCAGCTCCTCTGCCTTCCTCTGTGAAGAGACCCAGGTGGGCGCGTTGTCGAGCTGAACCTTGAACTCCCCTCTTAACACAACCTTTGGTCAGTCGTTTGACCTTTCTGTCTAGTCGAATGCATCAGAATAAAAATTAGGAGCTTGCCACTACCATACAAGAACTAAGCCAAGGTCATAAATATGCACATCTTCTATAGTAACAAAACAGCAGTTTTCCCTCTTCTTTTTTTTTGCTTAAGATGGTTCATCTATAATTTATTTAAAAGTTTTTGTATCTCATTTGATACTGAAGCCCAAGATTTAATTTGACAGTAATTATTTGTTAAAAATTAAAATCCCACATAGAACATTTTAGATCAACCCAACTTTAAATCTTTGTCTAGTTATATATTAAAATGTATTAATGAGATGTGTATAAGTAGATGTATTGATTTTTATTAGTCAGAAAAGGACTGATGAGTTTTGTTTACTGACCTAAACTTTCCTGTTACTACACTAAGAGCAATAATTAAATCAATGAATGCTGTTAAAACAGCTGGGTAAGGACTACAGTGCATTTGTGTTGCACAGTACTAGTGATATAAATAAAATAAACATTTAAAAAGAAAATGCACCAAATTTGTCAGTGTAAGGTTATGTTTCTGGGGTGCAAGGTGAGTTCTATTTAAGGTCTTTTAGACATCTTTTCCAGGAATTCCTAAAATTATGTGGCTTGCCGGGTTTTCTGAGCCAAAAGTTTAACAAAAGGCATATTTTCCAAATTCCCCTTATATTTCTGAATCTACTATGATAGTTTCAGATATATACTGTGATACTATGAAACACAATTGTTTTGTTGTAGATAAGAACAAATGATTGCGAGTAAGCAAAAAAAAAAAAAAATCATGGAATCTCTTTATGAAAACAGTAACGACACAGGTTTCTCCTGCTGTTTCTAAATAGTTGAAATTTAAACTGGATGCATGGGTTGTATTATCTGGCTCGTTGCACTCATTGGACTGCCACGATCAAAGGGTTGCCTGAGCTGTGAGCTTTGGTGGCGGTATGAATGCTGGGCTGGCGGCATCAATAAGGTCTGATGGGGCTCAAGTCTATCTGGAAGTGTCTGGGAGATGATGTGATTGTTGCTGATGATGTAGGGTAATGGATGTGTATAGCTTTCAATCTACCAGCAGTCTCTCCTAGTCGTCTGCCTGTAGTGTAGCGAGATCTCGTTTTGTAAACACCTCCAGAAAGTTATTCTAAAAGCACAAAGGCTCTTTCCATCCATCTGACTAAATAACATCCCCCCCAAAGCTTTGTGTATATGTGTCAGTGTGTGTGTCTGTTTATAATAAGAGCTTCCTTTCCTGATCCCAGACCACCTTTGGCATTTGTGCCACAGTTATTTTGCGTTTGATAATAAATAACTGCTCTGGAGTTAGTTTATATTCTTAGTGCAAACGAGCTCCTGGACTGAATACAGCTGATGATCGATTGCACAGTCGCCTGATAGTTTGCAAATATACAGTATTTAAATGAATGAGACTGTGCAACAGCCAGAGGCAAAACTAAGGTAATGATTTATGTCTAGTGGCACCTTGACTTCAATACAGCCCATTTCTCACCTTCTCATAACATTACCTATAGTTTGTTTTGTTTGTTATATGTTTTCAGTCATTGCTCTTAAGAATGGCAAACCTCTGCCACAGTCTTGGGTCCTAGATGGGTTTTGATAGCTTTACTTCTGCCATTGCCCTTTGTTTATCTTCAACAATTTTCTAATCAACTCCCCTACTTCACTTTTCCAGCTTTAGAAAAGCATCCAAATAACTTGGCAATGTTGGCACCATGTTTTAGAGTGGTAAAGGTATGTTCAGTGTTTGTTTCTTGCAAAATATAGCGTTTTCATGTACGGTAATTCAAAAGTGAAGTGCTGTTATAATAAGACCAAAGCACCTTTGGCAGGTTGGCTGTGTTACTGACAAGGTTAACTGCAAAATAGACTTCTTATTTGAAAAGAAAAAAAATATCTTCTTGCTGCTTTTCCTTAAGGGACAGATTTGTAAGGTGTGCAGGTTGTATGTAATCTACTGAGCCACCTTAGTTTTGGATCTCTGCAGTTACTGAAGATATACTAAGGGCCCATTGAGTGCTGCTCTCGTTGCGGATGTCCATGACCGATTTTTCAGTTTAGGTAAGCATTTACCCTTTTTGATGATATATATTGCACAGCACTCCTTTAGAATGGTTGTGGATGGGATATTTTTTCAAAACCTAACCTTGCTCAACTATGCTGTATTTTTATTTCCAACCCTTCTGGTGTGTTCCTTGATTTGATAGTGTTTGTTTATTGCTTTTCTTAAAAATAAAAAAGACATCTGAATATTTGCAAATGTAATAGGATAAAAATACACAGGTAGAATAACAATTAATTAATTAATTGACTAATTAAGGAATCTAAAAAGACAGTTGGTTTCACATAATGAGTAAAAGGGGCCAAAAAAATGCATTTTGTTCTTGGAGATTTAAATATAAAAACAAAAAAAATCCTCCACCGCTGAACTATTAAACAAAATGTGAAGAAAAGTTAAACTAAAACATCTATATTTGTCTTGGAGTATTGTAAAAACATAATCTATGCCTCACCTGAGTGACAAATAACAGCTTCATTCAGAATAAAAAAATTTGAGGAGGTATTAATAAGTAAGAGGTACTTTCTGCTTAACTTAGCTTGTGTCATGTAATCATGTCAGGTTTTTTTTCCTTTGACACAGATTCATCACAATACAACAATTTAGTTCTTAAAGTTCTTTTTCTAAAAAAAAAAGAAAAAAAAAAAGACAAGCCAATTAACTATAACTAATAGTTCAGTGGAAAATGTTAAACATCAAAGACACCGTCACTGTTACATTTTCTAAAATCATTCAAAATGTTGCATCAACTGATTTGTGGTTATGTCACAACTGATGAGTTTTGTAATGTTTAGACATTTAAATTGAATTTTATCCTTCTATGGTCAAACAGTAAAATGTTTCCATGTTCAATAACAACACCAATTAACTGTTTGTTCTGTTATTGTTTACCTCTGCTCTAATTTTCGCTTTTGCAAACACGAAAGAACTGATAAGACATCACTCCAGTTTTTTTTTTTTAGCCCTTGGAATAACATCTCCTTATCCAGCAGATTCTAGAATTTCTGTGGTGAACAAATAAATGATTATAAACTAATTTTGCTGCACTGTCAGGAAGTGGAAATGCTGTGCAGACTGCAGCAGAGTGCAGAATAGAGATTTAGTCATGTTGTGAGAGTTGAGAGAAATGGCAAGAGAAGGTGGGGTGGAGGAGAAAGTTCATTTGCAGATGGTTGGAAACTATACTTATATTAGAGTTGCAGTGAATGCAAAACTATTACTCTGGAGGGTTTGTATCCTTTATTAATCATGAGTAAGAATACATGAATATGGTCCACATGAGTATAAGGTGGAGTGTTTCTTCTGTTTGATAACTGATTCGTATTTTAAAAAATTCCAAAATTGTTTTAGAAACTAAAATAAATCCTCTTTAAAATGAGCAAATAATCTATGATGTAAAAAAAAAAAGTAATATCCAAAATTCTGTATATTTATGTTCTTTTGTGGATATCCAATCATCAGACAATTATTTACACATTTTTCTACTTTATATGTCATTCAGGGCATCAGAAATATCTTTCTGCATTGCAGTTTATTGACTGTCTGAGCACACTGGCCTCAAATCTAGCTGAAGCAAGAGATCAATGATATTCTCCAGCTTGGAGGCCTGTGTGTTCTGATTGCATTTTGGTGGTAGCTTTTTGTCTGCCTCAATAACAGAGGAAAGAGGCGTCAGTGTTTTAACGTTTGATTTATGTTATCGATCCAGGAAGTTTAAATGTGTGAAACAAATACACTGCACTTAAAGGCTTCTGACACGGAGGCACTTCTGTTGCTCAGAATCTCCTTGTGTGTGCTTACCTATCATGCTTCTCACCGATTACTGCCACAGCTAAAAAAACTGGAATGTGATCACAAACCAACTCTGAAGTGCTACACAAATGCTTATTGCAATTGCCACATCACATGTATTTTTGTTTGTATTCCATTAAAACTATCTTATTGAAGTTCAGTTTAGTTTGTGCTTTAAGGGACTTTTCTTTTCAGTATAAGGAACTGCTGAAAGCAACACGTGCATTTACGCACATGTTGGTAGCCCTTGTTTAATGAAACGAGAAGAAAAAAACAACACTGGTCACTGAAATAACTTGAAACTTAGACTTACAGATTTATTTTGTATGCACGAGTGTAAACAAAAAGAAATTTCATCTAAAACAGCTCTAGACAATTTAATTTTCTTAAAGTGCAGCTTTGAAAACAGTAATATACACAAAAAATAGTAATATAAACATATGACTTTATATTTACAGTTCTAACATTATTATTATAATTTTTTTATACATAAAAGAACCAATTTTACACAACATTTAGTGGTCATTTATGATGTTACGGGCTCGGGACACGCAGCGATGGGATGAAATGTCTTTAATGGAGGGAAGAGGAGCCCCGTTGATCCCCTCTGCTGTTCTTACTACTCTCCTCACCTTCTTCCAGTCTGAGGCACTGCAGCCTACACACCACACAGTGAGACAGCTGGTCAGAACGCTCTCTATGGTGCTTCTATGGTGAGGATGGGTGAGGGCAGGTGGGCTCTCCTCAACCTCCGCAAGAAGTACATGGGCTTTTGTGTCCTTTTGATCAGTGAGTGAATCTTACACAATGATTATAAATTTGATTTCTATGAAAAGGAACTAATTAAGGTCAGACATTGCTTTTAAACCATGATTCAACAGGATTATTTTTCAGAATAAACTCACAAAGCCTGGACAAAAATTATGGTACCCCTAGAAAAAACTGAGAATAATGTGACCAAAGGAACATGTTTAATCAATCTGTGTCCAAGAATCAACATCATAGGTGTCTACAATCCTTTACTGTAGCCAGTGGCCTATATATACCTCCATGGCTACAGGTAGTTACTGTGCCGTTTGGTGGCATGACGTGTACCACCCTCAACTTACATTAAAAGAAGTAAAGAACAGAGTCTTTATAAGAGATTAAAAAGAAGTGTGGACAGCATGTTTTTTCACACTGATTTGGGCTTTCACAGGGTTGGCCTGTTGTGCTACCAAATCTGCTTTCCCATGGCTCGCATTTCCTCTGTAAGCACCGGCCCAGTTTGCTTTTCATCCCCTCCACATCCTTGTACTCATTGTGTCCCCTCTTGACAGTGGCTGAGCTTGATTTGCTAATGCCAGGTCCTGCTCTAAAGATTCCCTGTGTTCCTGTTTCTGATGTTCCCAGTAATTGTTTGCCCAGGTTCCAAGTACTCTTTCTGCAGAAGTTCCCTGGGATCCTGTTCCCAAGATTCTTGATGATACTGCTCCTTCCTGCTTTTCTAAAGTCTCTTTCCCATTAAAATTAGCAGGTTAAAATTAGTCAGGTTTTTCAAACATGGGTCAACCTGCTATCAATCGGCATTTAGCTCCCTTCCCACTGGCAAAAAAAGCTGTCTCTGACCCCCTGCTAGCAAGCTGCAAGGCCTCTGTGCCCCCACTGCTGCATGTCTTGTAATGTAATCACGCTGGGTCACCAGTGTGACAGAAATCAGGAAAGTAAACAATGGAGAGCTACATTGAAGTGTGATAGCACATAGTATGTGTGGGTCAATGTTACATTCTTTGGCCCCTCTGAATTCCTCTTACCAGTGCTATGCTACGTTTATCAACTGCAGAGATTTTTTGCCTCTTTACAGTAGATCATTGTTAGATCAGATTTGGCAGCGCGGACAAGTCAAGGATAAATCAAGCTTTATTTTAACCAGTGCTTTGCAGTTGTTTTGTTCAGTCGTCATCTTTTAGAATAGAACAGAACTTAATTGATTTCACAATGGAGAAATTCACCTGTGACATCGGCTGTCATAAAAAAAAAAGCAGGAGGAACAGAAGGGAGGGAAAAGGTTCATGAAGTATAAACAG
Source organism: Cyprinodon variegatus (assembly GCF_000732505.1). Lineage (NCBI taxonomy): Eukaryota > Metazoa > Chordata > Actinopteri > Cyprinodontiformes > Cyprinodontidae > Cyprinodon > Cyprinodon variegatus. The sequence continues at coordinate 460,800 of NW_015150647.1, forward strand.
TGTATCCAGATATATACGGTGGATGGTAAAAATAAAGAATGGTAAAAATTTTGTCATGTTTCCTCTGTTGCTGTTAACAGTTTTCTTTTTCTCCTTGTGATCCTGGTTTCTTCATTCAAATATCCTTTGTCAAATTTGACAAATGTCGGTCATGACACAGTTATGACACTGTTCAAATAATTTTTTATTTAATGTAATGTAGCAATTGTCCCCATTATATAAAGCAGGATACCAGAACTGGTGACAGATTTCTTTAAAGTTCTTTGTTTACTGAGTTCAGTGTTTGCTATAAGGATTTTGGGCATGGGAGGAATAAAAGCGTTAACACAAAGTAGCAGTGTATGGTCAAACTGATGGAGCTTAGTTTCAAGCCTTATCCCTGCTGCCCACAGAATACTACATAAGCATGAGACTTGTGTTTTTTTCATGTCAGCTTTACAGTTTGCAATGCTCTATTAGACAAAATGTCCATCTGCTAATATATTCAAAAATGGTCTCTGCAGGTTATAAACGTGCCCTTGGCAAAAAGGGTCTGGTTCTGTGGGGGCAAGCATCTCCATAAATCGCAGTAGAGGCAGTTTTATTACAGGTTGTAAATAGAAGTCGCTGCCATATTTTAAGACAGCCATCACTAACTCATTCTGATTCTTATTACTTCTCTGTTCTTTGACTCGTGGGGCCATTCCCAGACACATTCTGTGTGCAAGTTTATGCGGTATAAAGGATTGATTGTAAAGGAATGTATTCTTGGTGTAATTGTGCTTTCAGCTTGTGCCACACTTTTTACTTCAATCCCTGTTTTCATGTAAATTAAACCAGCCCAGTCTGTTGCTGAATGGTTACATATAAAATTCAAATATGAACTCTTGCTACAGGAGTTGATTGAATAGCTGTGCTGCATACCATTTTATTGTGTGCAACTCATTGAAGTTTTTATAAAATCACAAAACAGTTAATCAATATTTACTTTGAAGCGACCAGTAATAATAATTTTGCAATAAAATG
>NW_015150647.1:461837-474059 GCF_000732505.1 Cyprinodon variegatus
CCATCCATCCATCCATCCATCCATCCATCCATCCATCCATCCATCCATCCATCCATCCATCCATCCATCCATCCATCCATCCATCCATCCAGTAGGACCTTAATTCAAAATCGAAAAACAGCATCCTTCATACATTGTTTACCCCTGTCTTTATAAATTGTTGCAGTGTTCACATTGATCAGTCATCTGTTTTGTAAGCCCTGCTTATTTCTACATTGAAAAACATCTTTACTAATCGTTTCCCACAAGTTTCCTCTTTTTCCACACTGGCTTGTTTACTTATTTGAATTGGCTGACAAAGACCATAATCAGCTTATGATCTTAAACATTTGGTTGCCAGGAGCCATACTGCGAGTACTGCTCTATTCATCTGTGATGCTTTTCTGACTATAATCCCTTTGTGAAAAATTAAACCAAGACGGAATGTCTGGAATGAATGTTTCAGTTCATATTTATATACAGGAGCAGAACTGCTGTGATTTGTTTATAATCATAGTTGCATTCCTCTTTCTTTGTCTTTCTTTTCAATTGGTGTGCAGAGTTTTGCCAGTGTGATAAATAAACTGCTCCCTTTAACATTCAAGAAAATGACATTATGCAGAGTGCAGACAGGTTCGGTGGCTGATTATTTGATTATTGTTCCCTTGTTTCTGATGAAATATAATTAGAGGGTCGAACATTTTTCAGAGAGTTCTGCATGAGAAATAATCATTTCAGGACTACACATCAGTCATTTAAAACAACACCAACTAAATCTTTTCCATAATATTCTTCTAAACTATACCCTTGTTCGTGGCGGGACACACATGGGCGGAGTGAAAGGGGATGGATGGTTGGATTAGGAATGCCGGCAGCGAGTAGATTATCCAGTATCTGGGCAGGCAGATGCGCAGAAGAGAAAATGACAACACAAAGAGCCAGATCTCCATCAGGGGATCAATTCATGGTGCTCGGTCTGTCACTTCCTGTGAAAAAGCAAATTTCATGGTCTGTTTTCAAGCGGCTGTCGGCGTGAAAAAAACTTCAAGAATATGGCTCCTTTCTCAATCACCCTCTTCCCATTGCCATTCCTGTCGAAAAATTGAGCACTCCCTGCTCCATGCATACACTAGATGTACTTTCAGAGGTTCTGCAGTGAGATGTGCAGTCAAACATGTGCACATGCAGTCACACTTCAGACAGCGGGCCACATGCATGCACTAACCTATATTTGCTGAGTGTGTTGAATGCTTGTGTGTAAATTTTTTAGAGGTTTAGACGGCAAGAGCTGGAATGAGCATTGCTGTTGGCTGAGTTTCTCAGCCCGGGGCCTCTTGCCTAGCTCCCACATTTCGCCCAGTGGAGATTCATCCTTATCGCTGTCCTGCACCCCCTCACTGCTGAAGCTGGGCTCCTGTCCTGCTTGACCACATTTATCCAGGGGGCTCTTGTCTGGGGGTGATAAGCTGACAGACTTAGCAGTATGGATGCAGGGGTTCCCCTCGTACCCTTCAATTCTCAGCTCTGTCATTCTTCACTCCTTCAAAAGTAGCAGGGATTGTTTTAGGAAGAGTATTCAACAACCCCTCCCAGAACATTTTAAATATGTCTCGGCTAGAGTGTGTGCATAGAACAGGTTTCATCCTTATCTGTCTAATCATACGTCAATACCTTTCCCTTATGTGCTGCTGCATTAAATCAGCAGAAAGTACAATAAATAAAATGACTTATTTTGTTAAATCGGTTTATTTGGATTTGGAAAGAGGCTTTCAAAGCTTATCCCAGCTTTATCACACTTTTCTGTGTAAGGTAATTTTTTAGATGGGGCAGAGGACACTGCAGTCTTTGCCTCTTGTTTTCAGTCTGTGCGGTGTTTTTGTTTCTAAAGTTTTAAAACTTTTGTGAAAACCAAATTGATCTCATTTATGGGCAGTCTCTTTGCAGCTAATTAAAAACTGATCAGGATTTGCAGTCATGTTATCCTGAAATTACATTTTGCCCATTTAATTTATTAAACTCATTGACGCATTATGTTTCTACAGATAATTGTAAAAAAAAAAAGTTTTTCTTTACCTTTTTACATTTGTTTATGTCATTGAGAATCTATTTTCCCACCATATGCTCTAAGGCACGTCTTAAAGAAAATACAAGTCTCTTTCCCCCCGTGCATGCAACCTAATTATAGTTTTCTTCTGTTGTTGCAGGTTTGCATAAAGCAAAGGCACGTTAGTGTGACGGAATAGGAATGGGTAGGTGTTAAACCAGTAAAGAAGGATTGACTTCAGAATATTAATTTGTACTGTGCATAAAAAGGTTTAAACTTCATCATAGGTTTCCACATAAGCTATAATTAGAACATTAAAGTCTTGGCATGTGTGTAACACTGTGCACACATTTCTCGCAAAAGACCCGTTCTAAGAGCATGGGAGCATAAATATTTTGGATTTCTAAAAAAAATCTGTTAAAAACCTTAATATAAATGTTTAAACTAATATGTCGTCACACAACACATGGTGACTTGACTGGGAGCAAGTCACTGTGTCGCAAAACAAAATTACATTTTTGGTAAAGTACTTAATCTAGTACAGACCTTTTCCAAACAACTATATTGATTTAATCTAAAACTCTTAAATCTTAAGATAAAATGTGCAAAGGATTATCACAGGTAAGTTTTCTCAGACTGCACTTTAGTCGCCTTGTTATAGAAGGGCTACAGCTTCCATAGTAGGGTGGGTTGATGGCTGCACAACAACTGATTTCTCTTTGCATCTCTAGGAATTAATGTTTTCATTTTAATAATCCTCATAATGTGAAAAATCAGTAAATTATCTGTTATTCAAGGTCTAATCTCCAGATTTTATACACTTTTTTTCTATTGCAAGTCGGATGACCATTAAAATGTGATGGCTAGTATGCTGTATTTTTGTGTATTTTGTGGGCTGATTATTTACAATGTAATAGGTCATACGGGTTTAGTTAGTATTTCAGAGCACAACTTTAAAAAGTATAATGGATATTTTAAAATAAACTTTGTAGGTAATATCTTAACAGCAGCTGAAAAGTGGACTGTAGACTTCCTGTATGATACCACATTCGTTGGTCCCATTATGCTGAAGCTCATAGCTAGTCTGAGAGAGGGCTAAACCAAATTCAAAAACCAAAGTGTCAGGTCAGTTCAGTGGATGTAGGACACAATAAAGCCCAATTAAAAAAAAAAAAAAAAATACTTAAAACAGAGCAGGTGAAGCATTGCTGGTCAGAGAACCTGTGATGGAGCATGTTCTGGTCTTTGTTTAAATAAATATGGTTTTATTTTATATTTTTCTTGTCCCTTCATAAATTAATCATTAGCTTTAGACCACTGGACTAATGATGATTTGGATCTGAATTTGTGCTAAATAAGGACAGCAAGGAAGTTGTTGTGTCCTCTGATGGTGAAACTGCGCAACATTTTTTAAGAGGAACTCCTTTCAGGAGCTTTAAACTGCCCTTTAAAAAGGTGTTCCGTTCATGATCTTGTTCATGCAGGTATAGAGGTGCATATTTACTTGTTTAGTTGTTGCTAAAATGCAGATTAAAGAAATTTTCAGGTTTAAATTTAGCCCTATTTTTCTTAGCTTTTATTTTTATTAATTTCATTGGCACATCCAAAGGTATATTTTTTTCTGTTGAGTACATACACTATTTTTATTTTTCTTCCAAATGAGGATCATCTCTACAAATATCAACCTTGTTCTTACTTTAGTTTCTTGTTACTTATTTTACTTATTTGCCTGTGTTTTTATCTGTACTCTAAGACAGCCACAGCCCCACGTATGGAAACTTCCTCTTTGAGTGCAGTATGTGGATTTGCTCTTATCTCATACTATTCCACATTCTGCAGATGTAAGCAAAAAAATAAAGCAGAGAGGAATATATCCCCAGTAAAATCCAGAGTGAGAAGAGCAGGATGTAATTCAGCAGCAGCCTCAGCAGCAGCAGCATCAGCATCAGTTGTGGTGGCAACAGTGAGAGAGACGGAGGAAGGAGGGAGTGTAAGAGTGTGTGTGAGCAAGCCTGTGCAAGAGCGAGTTCCTATGCACTGTACCGAGCAAAGCGGAGCTCTGCTGTCGCGCGGCAAGCTGTGTTCCCGTCTGATTCCCTTATGCTCTCTTCAGAACAGAGCTCAAAAAACGGGAGAGATGTGGCTCTACCCAGACCTACAGCATCACTGAAGACCAGCATCCAGACAGGACATAGCAAGGCAGCATGGCTGGGATGAAAACCAACTGCTGACACCAGTGTGACTGATGATGACAGTACACGCGTGGACTACCATGCTCCACAGCCCCACCACTCTAAGAGGAATGATAGCCATGTGAAACTGACTTCACTGCCAGCAACTCTTGGACATGTTTTCCAGGGCGAAGTCTGGATTTCTTTTTGTGTTTGAACTTGTTTTTTTTCTCTTGGTGTTATCTGGATGCCCTGAACTGTCCTATCAAGCAAGGACGAAAGGCAGATGGAATAAGGGGGGTAAGTGATAATAAAACTAATATAATTTCTGTATGTGTGATTTAAGAATTTGATTCTGTCTCTGGCAAATCATGGTTAAAACTGGTTATTTACTGATCTGCACTCACTAAAGGCAGACCTTGCTTTGAAGCACTCTTGTTTATGCAACCTGCAAGATGTGTGAGATGGGTGAAAATGTCTTGACTTTTTCTATACAGATCTTTGCATTTCTGACTCACCGTGATGCTAGAGGTATATTCAAAGTATTCCAAAGGAAGAAGTGATTATTTGGTCAAGCCACTAACTTGTCAACTTTTCTGGTTTAGTGGTTTTATATGATGACTTTTCATTCTTTTTGTGTGGATGCTGTATTCTTTACGTCACAAGACATCTGTGAAATTTGTTGAAACACGTAGTGTTTGGGTTTTAGTTTTATAGAATCATATTTATCTGGTCTCATTGGATTGGTTGGTCTCCTGAAAATGCCACCAGTGTCTGTGAACTGTGATTTTTTTTTTAGTTTAAAGACTTAAAGGTGTAAATAATTCATCTCAGCCCCTCCGTGGGAGCGGTCCTCTTGCCTCTCTTGTAGCATTTAATCCCCTTTGTCGGCTTAGAAGAACCTCTAATCTTAGTGCAAGTGTTCATTGAGAAGGCTCAGAGATGCTCTCTGCACCCTATTGGCATTGTTAGTACTCAAGGCTAAGACTCCGTGGGATGTGAGGGTCTTCAAAGAGCCAGTGTCACTACCGAGATCTATTTAATGATTACTTGCCACTTCTGCTCTCATGCTGCCTCACCCTCTTTCTAATTTGCATTTCTTCAAATGCAACTCCTACAGGGTTTGTCACAAGCATGCAAGATGTGCTCATGAAAGTTTTTACATATATCTTAACATTACTAAACACAAAAAAAACTGCAAGAAACCGAAAAGTACAGTTATGATCTTGTCTCTTTTCAAACTGAAGCCAGCTTTCGTAAAACAAGTTTCCAATTTATGATTTACTACAACGTACAGTATTCAAATGTTGATTCATTTGGTACATTTACATGTACAGTACCAAATAATCTAAGCAAAGGTAAAACCAGATTCATAAGAAAATTCCAGCCATCAATTTCCTTTAGGGAAATTGAGGGCAGTGACCTCGCTCCATGTAATTATACCACAAACTCCTTCCTTATCTGTGTGCAGTTACAAAAAGAAATATTCTCAACACCCTTATTACTTAGTTTAGTGACCTCAAAACTATATTATTTTATGTAAGATATGTGACAAGTTTTGAGTAACTGCTGAACTCAAATGAACAAAAATGGCATAAACCATATAAGTTTGAGAAACAAGATTTTTAATTCCTTGCAACATGTGAAAGTTGAAGATATGAAGTAACCACTAAGTGCCCTAAATGACAGTTATGGAGGTTTCAAAACATTGGATCATGTTTAAACAAATCTCATAAACTACAACTGCATATCATTATATAGCAGCTTTGTATGACTCAGCACAGTCTTTCATTTTGCATGTCAGTCAATAAGCTGCATGCTTGAAGTAAGCACATGGCTACCTATACACATCGGCTACTTTTTGTTTGAAAATGTGAACAGCTTATTTATCAAGATTAAGCTGGTGTTTTTTTTTTATGGATATTTAAATCTACAAGGTTTTTGTCAGGCAAATGTAGTATAAAGGAAGTGGATTATGTTATTAAAATAGCAGTGATAGTCTGCCTTTAGAGGTCAAAGTGCAGATGCAATAGTTCAGAGATTATAAGTCACTGGATCTTGGTAGGAACCTGCCTGCAGGTAAGAAAAAATATTACTGTTGCAGCTCTAATTCCATCAGGCTGTAACAGACATAGGCAAATTTTATGTATGCTTAGTTTTGTGTGCATGTATTCATAAACTTTGCTCTTGGTTTTGCAGAAAACAAATATGGGAAAAAGCTCCACCAGTATCAAAGTTTCAAAAATTCTGGTACACAACTGACACAACTTTTTATTCACTATGGTTTAAAGAAAAAAACATAACTGAGGCACTGTATTTCCAACGTCAGAGGGAGTGCTCTTCCAGTCAGACGACTGAAAAATACTATTGCAACTCTTATATTTGCTGCAAGAGACAAATTGAGCTGTTTGAAAATATTTGTGGTTCCAAAAAGATTGCCAGGAAATCAAATCCACCACCCATTACATAACATGCAAATAGGGACAACTGAATGAACCCAGGTAGTATTTGGAAAGTACTGATCTTAGCAGTTTTTTATTCTCTATTCATGTGTAAGACTAGGTATTCAAATCAGAAAGAATAAGTAGGCTATAGTTAAAAAAATACTATTTTTTTGATTCAATAATTACTGCTGTCATCCATCAATACTTTATGTTCCAGTAGAACACTTTCTAATACAGAAGACAGAAAAACCTAAACCTTTAATGAAATCACCCTAATTTATTTTACAGAATGTTTAAAAATGCCTTAATGCTACTTTTAATATCGAAAATATTGTGATTCCTTATCTTTATCCTCTTCTTAATAAAAAAAAGTTAATAAGTACTCTAAGAGGTATCAAGAAACACACAGCTGATCATTTCAGATAAGAAATAAATGTAGAATATTATTTTTATACTCTTCTCTCCTATAAGTGGAAAAACATTCTTATTTGCATAACCATTCTGATGGACAGTGAAACCATGTTTTAAATGGGCATATATTTATTACATAATCATACCGTTTCAGTTAGAGAAGTACTGGATATGTTTCTTAAATCATCATAACAAAACAAACTGCGACTCACCTTTTTGGTCTTTTCTTGCTGTGGCTTCCACATGGAAGTCTACTACCAACATATATATATATAAAACAAGAAAATTAATACACGTGATTAGCTTAAAGTATAAAGATGCATAAATCATCAAGGTAAGTATGTTTTATACTGGCACATTTCTTCTGCACTTCAGGTTAATCGCTTATATTAAAAAAAATCGTTTTGATGATTTAAAGCTACTTGTCAAAACATTTGAGTAAAGAATTAGGCAACTAAACAATTTTTTGTTTTTGAGTATCCAATATTTTTCACTATCAAGGAAATTCCTGTTCATTAAAGCTGACTTTCCAGCAGAGACAACCACAATAACTAACAACGCACAAGCACCCAGTTAATTCACATGGCAGAGATGGAAGTGAGCCAAGCAGCGGGGGAAGAAATTCAATTGGATGCATTTCGATCGCACCTAACTACAATAAATGGTAATGTGAAGACAGTTGGAGGGAGGCTTTACTGTGTTAGCACAAAGCCATGAAGACAAATGATCCACAGACTGACCCAGAATTCAGAGAGGACCATTTTTATAATGTTTAAAAAATAGATTTACTAAGCAGGGTCCTGCTGAGACAGTCAGCAAAAGAGTAATTGTAGAAAGAGGACAGAAGTACTCTGTTGCCTAGTGCTGAGTAAAGCGTGCTGTTTAGGATGGAAATCAGAGAGTATCACATTTTGAGACTAGGAGAGAATTAATATCATCACTTTCTACTCACACTGGATTATTGTAAAGACTGCTACAGCTCAAATTGCTTCCTCTACCACTGTGTATCCTAATACTCCATAAAAGTGTAAATACTCGTCAGGGCTACCCAGACCATTAAACACAGAAACCAAGTATCTGAACATGTTCCTTAACAGCTAAAGCTTCACTACATTTTACTGAAGTAGTATCTTTTAACAGTAAATTCAAGCTCTAGGCATTCATTGTTTGTCTGCACCTTTAAAATCTAAGATTTGGCATGTCATCAATGATTTTATATAAGATAAACAGAGGCATACATTTTTTTCTGTCTTTACCGTTTAAAGTTTTATTACTTTAAAGAAATGTTATTCTTAAAATAGATATTCAAATACTAAAACCATTTGGCACCATGAACTTTTTAATACTTGGTTTTTAATAACTTATTTAGAACCCTAACCAGCACACAAGTGCTGGTCCCACAGACATGTATGGAGGTAAGGTGATGTACTTATTGTTTGAAAATATCATTCAGACTACAAAAGTTTATAGATAACTATCAATGATATGATATAAATGTATTTTTAAAAGGTAGTTTTCCCCGGCAGTCATCTCACTGGAGTTATAATGTGACAAAATTATTTCATTTTGAATAAAGAAATATAATGACATCACTGGACTTCCTTTGATCTCTTTCCTAATGATATATGAAGACGGGCAAAAGTAAGAACGCTGTGCATTTTCAGTTTCCATACAAAAATGTATGTTTATCTTGAGATTTGAAATGAACCTTTTAGCTGGCATCACTGCTGTGGCCTACTTTATTGACAATGAATGGTAAATAATTTGAATAAAAATGCATAAAACGAAAAACTTTGTGAAAGGATCATGATGGACGACATGTGGTATCATGCTCTGTAGCAGCCATTTTTAAAGATGCATTATTCATGTAAATGCTCACTGGGGTTGCTGTCAATGAGGGTTAGAGGTGATGAGATCTTACGTGGGACCCCAGTTCGAGGGAGATTATCAATGGTCTTGAATGTCTTAAAGTTTTCTTACAGTTGCTCCTACCATTAATTCATTCACTCCAACCTACTTGGCTGGTGTAGATTTACTCTTCCCAGCATGGTGCAGGTCTTCCTAGTGTCCTTCAACAGCTCTTTGGTCTTGGCCATGGTTGAGTGGGACTGTTTGAGGCAGGCAAAAGGAGACAAATAGAGACTTACAGTGGAGGCCATGGTTTGGGAGGCCAATCTGGAATGAAGAAATTATAACACCAGTGCTACTTGTGTAATTACCATCTGGACTTCAGTTACATTGTTTATATATGAGATCCTGAGCCAGATAGATCATTGCCATCTTTCATACATATGTATATATATATATATATATATATATATGAAATATAACTGTTTTTGTAACAGTTTACTGCTCTTAGTTTCTTGTCTGTCTGAGTTATGATCAAATTTCAGAAGGCTCTCTTCAGCTGCAGGGGTTCTATGAGGCAGTACAACAGTCTAAAAGGCTCCAAGCAACAAATGGGAGTAAGAGAAATGTATTTTTGTTCTGTATTTCTTTCCCCCCCTAATTGAGTCTCTAAAGTATTAGGAGTCTTTAAACCATAGTGATTGAGGAAAGTTTGAAACACATTTTTGTAGTGTGAAGGCTAACATGATACTTACTGCAGTCTTAGAACTTAAACCCAAGTTTTTTGCTTTGGTTAGCATACACATTTTTTTATCCTGTTTATGCATCTTCTAAACAATTCAGTATGCAATGCATTTTGTAGAAAAAAATTAAGGGGGCAGACGGTCTACTTATTACTGAAAAGGGAAAAAGATGCATGTTTTACCTGTGCATGAGTGGGTTCTCTCTGGGCACTCCTGCCTCCTCCCAGAGTCCAAAAACATGACTATTTGGTTAATTGGCTTCTCTAAATTGTTCTTAGGTGTGTGTGTGTGTGAATGGTTGTTTGTCCTGTTTCTCTCTGTGTTGCCTCCCATAGTCTTGCGACCCATCCAGGGTGCACCCTGCCTCTTGCCCACTGACGTAGGCAACAGCACCCCTCGCAACCCCTGCTGGGATAAGCGTGACAGAAAATGGACGAATGGATGTACAGTATGGATAGATTAATAGATATTTTGGTGTGACTCCCTTAGGTTATTATTACCCCACTTCTGGGCATTTCAGATGGGGGCACAAACTTTCACAGGTGGTTTTGAGACCTTCTCCATTGTAAAGGGTTTCTACGAAAAGGTGCAGAAGCTTTGGCACTATAACCTAGCTACATTTTTTTCTGAGATGTCAGACATTTGATAGACTTGATGAAACTGTGCTTTGTTGTTATCCTTTTGTATCACTTTACTCCACAGCAGGGTTCACCAACCTTTTTAAGGCTTAGAGCAACCTTATGGCTACTGAGTCATAAGAAGGGCTGCTAATACTGACCTATGACCTGGAGGAGTCAGCATTCAGCTAAACTTAAGGCATTATAAACATATTTTTTATATTTCTCTAAATATTTTGTTATTATCTTGAAATCTTTTTAAATGAAAGTGTGATTGAAAAGGGAGAGAAACTAAATAAAATAACATTTCAAACTTAGCTCAGTGGTGAGTTGTGCTTTATTCAGAAGAAGCTGAGGGCACACCATGTGGTCTTTGAGGGCCCTATGGTGCCAGTGAGCACCGTATTGGTGACCCATACTTAAAAGTGTGTGCATTTTTACCAGTCCTGAGTTCTTGATCTTTTTTGGAACACAATGTGTCAGGATTTTCTATTATTTAAACATTTAAAATAAAGAGGATTCATCTGATTCATTTGTTCTCTAAGTGACCCCTGCAGGAAGTCAAAAAACAGCTGCAGGGATAGAAATACACAAGCTAATTGGAGAAATTTCAGCAAGAGCCTGTCAAACAATTAAATCCATGTCATTACTTTTAAAATTAATGTGATTTGACTTGCGTCTCGGGGCAGAAAACACAGCTGGGGCTGTCACAGAGCATGAGGAATTTCACTCACTATTTGTTCCTTTGACACTTTGCAGAGTTGTTGACATTTAGAGACTCAGTTTGAATTCACTGTTGAGAACATTGCTTTCAGAACCCCACGAATACTGATTTAAAAATGTAGGCCAAGTTTTCAGCACTGTGTAATGATTGATTTAAAAAAAAAAAAAGAACAAAGTGTTTACATGACACTCGGCAAGTACATTTGTAATGACTGACGTATTCTAATAATTACTCAATTAGGATAAAAAGGAGATGGAAAACACGCCCATGTAACTATGTTCCATTAATAACATCATTAAGCTCTATTCCAGGCTGAGTTGAAAAGAATAATTTCCACCAAACATGTTCGACTTATGGCTGCCTACGCAAAAAAATGCATAAATGCAGTTTTTACAAGCTGAAATGTGTGGGCAAGATTACAGGTAAATGTTTCTAAAGCAATAGAGTATTGGAAATTTGTGTTCAAAACAGATATAGTGTCAATGAAATATTAATTGTACAATTTTAGATCCTAATTAATTTACTATACCCGGACAATCATGAAAGATGTCCATTTAAGTAGTGATGAGATCTATGTATTAATTCAAAATATGTTCTTCTAAAGTAAATTGGTTAAAACTGATAGCTTAAGACCGTATGGTAGTGCAATATTGAATAAATATTGTATTAAATTTAGGGCTGGAATTGCACACTGGTGGACTACTCTGTTATTGGATGACTTTCAAAGTTAGTTTAATTGGATTTTCTTTACAGATTTTAATTTAAAGGTGGCTAACTGCAAATGCTGCAAAACACTTTGTTGGAGAATTTGATTAAATCCTAAAAAATAAACAGAAGTTTTTAGTTGTAAGACAATGTGTGAAATTTCAGGTGGAATAGATATGTATGTATATATTTTTTTTTTATTGTTTTAATATTTTCCTTGATTTACGTGGATGATTGTATATTGCTGTGTAAAGTGGTTTAACAAACTGTGCCTCACAGTATTATTATGTTTATATAGTAAGTCTCAGGATCTTGCAATATTTCGCCAAGGGATCCACCAATCAATTTTTTTACACATTATTACTATTGATTTTTAAGAGGCTGTCATAAAGTTGCTGAGACTACAGATGATATTAAACACATATATGGTCATTATCACATATGAACACACATGAACACACTCAGATATATATATATATATATATATATATATATATATATATATATATATATATATATATATATATATATATATA
>NW_015150647.1:475576-525098 GCF_000732505.1 Cyprinodon variegatus
TTGAGTGCTATTGCTGCAAGCTGCACTTTCCCCTCCTCACCAAATCAACTCTCTCTTCATTCACATCACAGTTTAATTGCCACATTACCATCACACAACTTCTAATGAAGCTGATTTCTAATTGCAGAGGAAATGACATTTATGATAACTGTTTTTTTAATGGGTGAATTTAAAACTGCAAATATGGCAGCCTTTGCTTAATAAATAGAAGTCTGATTATTTTATGGCTTTAGACTCATTCACTCTGTCTTTCTGTGGCTTTGCAATGCCACGATGCATAGAATCCGCTTGCTCACATATGAAGATGCTCTATCTGTAATAATGTATGCATGGCTGCTTTCCTGTGTAGAGTATATTTCTTTCTTGCTTGTCTCTCATTTCCTCAGACAAGATGGTGGCTGCTGTAATGACTGTCATGGCATCTACGTTTTTCTGTCTGGTGGTTTAAATTGAAACATTTTTAATTCAGTTTGTTGTGTATGAAACTACTTTTACTTCATACACTCGCTATGTAGAAAGTCGTTAGTATTTTCCTGGAAATATTGGCTTATAACAGACTCTTATCCGATTCTCTGCCTAAACTAATTTTTCTCTTATTGTCAAGAATGTGTTGCTGTCATGGTCAAACAGGATTCTTTCATGAATCATGGCAATAGACGAAACTACATCTTAGCAAGCTCTTTCAACTTATCTGTGACTCGCTACCTCATTCCAGCTCACCTTCTCTCCATATACCTTCTTTCCTCTCTTTGCTCTCTCCAATAAAACTTTAAAGAGATAAGAAGCTTTTTTCTATTTCAGGGTCACCATTAGCCTGAATAATGCATTTACAAGAGAAGAGTAGCTTGGGTTCTGTAGAGGATAGAAGCACAGCCTTCAATTAAATTATACATCATTATCACAGCTGGCAAGCCTAGTGCGACGGTACCCTCTCCATCCCTCTCTAAATGTTCCATGTTTCTGTCTTGTCCAATATTGTGTGTCAAGCAAAGGCTTCTTCCTGTGCCAGCTAAGAGGCGGTGTGTAGATTCCTCTGCCTGTTCTGAATAAAGGTACAAATTCAACTGGAACATTTTAATTCTGGGAACTATGTTAATGGACCATAGTGGTGTTATTCTGAATAGCATATTATTCAGATATAAAATCAACACAGGGCTCTAAAACAACTGTCATTATCATTCATTGCAAAAATATTCAAAAACCTCTAAATAAGAAGATTCTTTATTGCAGGTACAAAACCTTACACCAAAAGAAAAAGAATTTTTCAGTAATTTTCTTTTCATTGCTAAAAAATTCCAAACATTATGAAATGTTGTCTTTATTTTTATTTTTTTCTCAATATCACACATACAGTACAACAGTTTTTATTCCTTTGAGACAGAGTTTTGCTCATCACAAACTGATTTGAGCATTGGTCCAGGTTTGAGACGTTTCTTAATAAACAGGTTTATATGAGTCCAGTTTATATGAAAATCTCACGTCACTCCTCTGTTCAGCTTCACTGGTTACCTCTGGCTGCCCGCATCAAATTCAAGTCCCTCATGCTAGTTCACAAAGTGCTTGAGGGTACGGCTTCTGTCTACTTGAACCCTCTAGCAAAGGCTTATGTCACAACTCGGTGACTCCAGGCAATGGATTGTTGTTTAGCAGTGCCTAAACCACGCTGAAGACAATCCAGATTGTTTTCATGTGCCTCCAAAATGGTGGAAAGACCTACCAAGCGCCACAAGAACAACAGCGTCCCTGTCTACCTTCAGGAAACTCCTAAAGACCCACCTCTTCAAGGAGCATCTCTTATCCTAACTCTTACCCATAGATCTGTACCCCTCACTAAATTTTCTGCACTTCCCTCTATCCTTTCTTTGTTGTGACCAGGGACTCTGACTACGGATGTTCCTGTAGAGAACTTATTCTCATATTGATGTTAACCATAACATTTTGTATACTTTGTAAGTCTCTTTGGATAAAAGCATCTGCTAAATGCATAAACATACATAGTTGCAGTTTTGATCCCACCTGGGGTCCTTGATTGGGCATGATGGGGCTGAGATCCACTTTAGAAAATAAACTGATCAATAAATATTAATTTTAAAGTGTTTAAACATATAAGAACTTGACCCAAAAATGGACAACATTAGGTACTCTGGTTGCTCAGGCTGTTTATTATTAAATATTTTTGTTGGAAATCTTCTGTATTCAGTCAGTAGTGCTGCGTGAGTCGACTCTGGTATCTTTTTGTGGGCCAGAAACTGAAAAGTTTGGGAACCTCTGGTATAGACTCCTAGAATACTCATGGATGTCTCTTTAATCTAGGGTGTATAGCTACATGCACATATATAGCAATATCCACTCTACCATCCATGCTGCCCTGGACAGACAAACATCTCAAAATTTGCCCATAAAGATTTCTCTGGATCGTTCACTGTTCCTGATTCCTTCTTAATCGCTCTTCAGCTCATCCTGGAGTTTTTTGTTTGATTTGCTTTTCCTTCCTTAGCTTCAGGTCTGAGATGATAGAAGTTTGATTTATTTTCTGGGGAGCCGTTTCTCTATCGATTTGGCCTCATATTTTGGATCACTATCCAGAGTAGACACACTTGGATAAAAATGTTGTGGTATTACAACAAGTGAGCAAGCTTCAACTGTCAAACTGATGATAGTACAACAGTAAGTTGTTTCTCACAGCATGTCCTCTTCATTAGACTTGAATCCAAGCAGCATAGCTCTGTTAGATTGTGTTAGAATGTGCCCCATTTTTCTGCTGTGAACATGACAACATTTTAAAGAATATGAGTAACTTCTGAAAAAATCTATATTTTTGAGACCTTCCTTTTTGTTATTGAGACATCGATTTCACTTTAGTTTGCATTTTTTTCTATTTATTATAAGTAATACCAACTAGATATTTTGCTTGTTTGTATAACTTTTCAAAACTTAAATACTGACTATATGGCGCATACCCATTGCATTAAAGTCCTACTCAAAGATTGCTCAGAGAAATGTAATACAACAGATTTATTATGCAACCTGGAATAGTGCATTAAACCCCTGGGCAGCTCATCAAGAAACATATCTGTCAGGTTGAGTGAGTCTGAAGAGTTATTTCCAAAATTTGTATTTCCTTTTAGGATGTGAACTCATTACTACCTTTCAGTAAAATTTCAAAAAGTATCCACTGGACTTGGTTTCCAAGATTTGAAGATTTTGCCACCTCTCCAGGAAGCTTTCTCGCAAACGTCTTCAAATCTTGGAAACCAAGTCCATTGAATATTTTTTGAATTTTTACTGAATGACTATGACCTGGATGACTGAGAACCTTCATCAGCATTACTACCTTTGTTTTGGAGGATCAGTCGCAAAACAGTTGATACTATTTCCCAGAAAATGATCATAAACTCATTTATACTTTATGAATATTGACTCCATACATATAAGCCTTGTGTTGGCAGAAAAAATAAAACCAGTGTTTGCCTGACTGGTTCTTTTTAGAGTTTATCACTCTTTTTGGCCAAAGAAAATGTTAAAAGAAGCTTTAGCTTTATGTAAAGTTTGTTAGAGTTGCATTTTTATAAACACATTTTTACTGTCAGATTAAGATGTCCTACAAAGCTCTCTTCTCTTCCTAAACCATGAGGTGTTTGATGTAAACCTCCTTTGATGCCTTCCTTAAAAATTTCACTGTGATGGTTGCATGTGAAACCGCACAGCAAATGGTCTGGTAATTCTTTCATTTAAATAAATCTCTCATATTTTTCTGTACTGTATTTCACTTTTTTTACTCTGATTTGGGCATTGGTTAACTATTTGGGTGCACACATTTAGTTGACTCATTTTGTAATTTCTTGCTTGTTTGGTTTACTGTAAATTAATATACTTCTCATTTGAGTTTTCATTTCCTGGGAGGCTGGCATGTAAGGTGGCCAGTAAAGGAAAGGAGGCCCCATCTACAAAGGATCTCCTCAATGACATGGAGGTCTAGTTGGACTCTTCCACTTACTTCTATTCTCTATTTGGTTATGTTTTCTGTAATTAAATTTGGGACGTTTAGTTGTTTAAGTTCCTCATAGGTTGCTGACTTAGTATTGTTGTGATTAATTTGGTCTTTTGTTGTAGTTTTTTTTAGGTAAATGTATTTTATGTTCCCCTCTTGTGTCAAAATGGTCTGATCAACCAGTATACAGTATATGTTTCCCTTGTGTGTCGGTGTGGAAGGGTCTGTTCCTGTGTGATGTTTTGGTTATGTTGATTTTTTTTCTTCCTTTTTCCTTTAGTGGCCCAGTTTTGTTAGAAGTTTGAACTTTTTTTTTGCTAAATAAATTTTATACTATTTTTACCTCAATGACTTCCCTGTGCTTCTCTGAAATTTTGGCTCGGTCCCTCACAGTCACAAAAGTTGCAAATGGCTGAATTTGTGTTGTTCAGCTGTTCAGCAATTTGTTTCGAAGATGTGCAGAAAAATTAGCTTGTAACCAGAAGCAGCAGAGTATTTTTTAACTTGATCAGCTCTAAACTAAATTGTCTAATATTTGTCTACATCTTTTTGAAGTTAGATTTTGTGGATCTAGTTGCTTTTATCTATCAGAAACTGAAATAGGACAGTTGGGAAGAAACCTTTTATGTACTGTATGGTTGACCTTCTAAACCAGTGAGTCATGACATGCCGTATTTCACTTTCTTTTAATTATAATTAGTGACTATCCAAGGCTTCTTGGTATCTACTATATTACTTCAGCTTAAGAAGTACAACCTCTAGCTGGAACCATTGGCCATCTTATTCAGTACTAATATTCAGTGCTTCCTATCCATCATTGTGTTGATTTGTTCACCCTTAAGCCAGGACAGATCCAGAATACTTAGATCTGAGGAGAGAATCCTCAAAGCTGACCTTCCCTCCATCCAGGACTTGTGCATGCATAGGGTCAGGAAAGGAATAATATCCCTGCAGAATCCACACATCCTGTACACAAACTGTTTAGACTTTTTCTATTGAAAACTACTTTAAGAATACCACAGAAAATTTGTCTTCTCTAAGTAAAGCAACCTTGCTTTAAAACACAATAAGAAATTCACACCACCTTGACACACCACATTGACTTTAATTTCTTTTTTCACATATAAACTACCTACATAAATCATTTTATTTGATATAATATTGTTAGGATAGCTATCATTGAAGATGTGGGAGTTTATTACACCTTGGTATTGGCTCTCTGTTGCATGTCAGAACTAATGTTTTCCACAATAGTTAATCTAATTAGGACAGTTTCTCTGTCTTGATATAAGTTATAATCTTCATTCTTGTAGTGGCAAAGATTTGTAAATGGACTGAAAGCGGTGTCCTTCAGCTAAGAACGAAGTGTAATATTTTGATAAGGCTGGAGCCATCAATGTCTAATCATCTGCTAATGTGTATGATGTAAAATATGATGATGTGGCAGACTGGAGGTGTATAAAATGCCTTTTTAACTGTTAATCGGGGCCTCTTCCTGAGAGGTGAGCCCGGAGGTGAGCAGCTGCCTTCTGTATATTCAAAGCAATTTCTCTGATCTGAGTAAGACTACAGTTTCTATCAGAATCTGTTGTCATGGATCATGGTTATTTAATTAGTTATGAATTGTTATTTAAATAGTTTGTCCCGATTTATCTCTTTTCAAGGAAAAGAACCGGAGAGATATAGCGTCAAGGTGCATACAGAGAGCCTATCTTTAACAATATACATATATTGAAACTTCAGGTCTGTAACCGTGACTACTTGACACCAAATATTTTTTGGCCAATAAAGCTGATTACAAAGGTTCTTCTCTTAATTATTATAACTTCTGAATATGCTGTAAAAAGATTAAATCAAACATTACTTACTAGATAACATTTTGTTAATTTAAACTGATTTGGGAATGAGTCTAATTAAAATGATTAATACAAGGTCCTTTTTCTGCTAATTCTTGATTTCCAACTAGCTGTATTTGGTTCCATAATGTGTAAAAGAAAACCAAAGACAAATCTTCTATCATTTTTCTGCAGGAGCTGAAAGCTACAGTTGAGATAGGATGTTCTCCATTGTAATATTACTTGCCCTATATTAGTGCTGAAGTTTTAACATTATCCTTAGCACACTAGTTAATTAACCCCAAAGACTTTAATTTACAGATGAATAATGCATAACAATGGATTAGCTTCCTGTTTCTCCTTTTTAGTATCGATTGATTAAAATCACAGCTGTTTTATCAGTCAAGTTTGAGTATGAAAGTATTATCAGTGACTTTCCATTATTGAGGTACCCCTTTAAGTGAACTTAAGGTTATAGCATCCATTTTTCCTCGTGCTGACAGAGCAGATGCAGGAAGTCCTATTTGAAACCAGCCAAAGACAGCGAGAAGTATTAATATTTTGAGTTATGTTCATTTTAGATTAGTTAAAATTATTTGATGCTCTGAGATTAACGTTATCTCATGCCAGTGTTTATACCCCCAAAACCATATTATAAAGAACAAGAAACACCACTGCATTAAAGCATATTGTTGACAGAATAATTTTATAGGTAGGTTTTTTTTTTTTCTTGCAGGGAAGTTGTTTTCAAAACTGATAGAGAAATTAATGGGTAATCCTAAAATAAATCCTGTCTTATGTATCAAATGATTTCACAAATTCATGTGTAGATGTGCCATTCTGGTAGAGATGTGTTCACTGAAACCTTTCATGTATATTTACAGGCAACGGTGGTTTTACTAAGTGCTTACATGGGTAGCCTCAATACAAATCTGTCAATCTTTATTATTATTCAGCAGGCAGTGCTTCTGCAGTTTGCACTGTTAAGCTATATTTAGTTCAATATCATTCCCATCAGTCCGTTTGTGTTGTTGGATGAGAGTGTTTGTTGTCCAGTTTATCATTTTTCATTTATCTACCATGGAACCTCTTAGTATATGTCAGTGTGAAATGGTTCTGCTTTGCTAATGTAGTGCTACAGTTTTTAACAAGCCGTCTTTGCAGTCTCCTTTTTGATTCTCTACCAAGGTTTCAGAGCACGATTTCTAGCATTAAGCTAAACAACTTGTCTTAAACTGACCCAAAGGCAATAAGTGTAATTAATTTTAATGTGTGGGAAATTGTTATACCTGTCACTTTCATTTTTCTGTTGATAAGATAATATGATAATATTGAAATGGGAAAAAATGTTCTGGAATTATCTTCAATCTGTGTTTTCATCTATGTCCTAAATGCTCCTGCTGAGGTTTCTCGCCTTAAATTTCTGTTGAAATGGGTGGTCATGATGCAGTGGTAGGGAGGTGTGATGAAAGGTCATGTATGCTTTGAAAGATGAGATGAAGCTCTGCACACAGAGACTGGATTAAGAGTTCAATGACTGATAAATTGTGGTGTTACATCCAAGGTGACCCCTGTAGAGAGGTGATCATGCCAAAGGTAGATGAAGATGGGAAGATAATCCCTTTTTCCTCATTTTCAGATAGCTGTCACCAGTTTAAGCTTTGTCACCAAAGCTTAAAGCATGTAATTACACTTTTATTGGCTATAGAGAGACTGCATCATTTATTTAAAGAAGAATTTTACTGAGAGTACCAGTGACAGGCAGATAGATCATACCGGCATGAAAGCCTCATGTTCTGACTTTCTGCAATTTAATAGACTTTGTGAATATTGATTTGATGTATTGTCAATAGTGTACAAGTACTATTAAAAGGTAACTATTCTCTCATCCTCAGTAAGATGTTTTGGGAGCTGGAGAACAAGGCTGTAAAGAGTGTGACAGCAGCAGCATGCGAGTGTCTAGGTCTACTGCCAACCAGCCTTGACACCATTAGCTGTGGTGACACATTAAGGTTCAGTTTGCCTTGTAATTTGTTTTGTCTGTCAATTTGATAGATGTCTTGTTTGCTGGCACTTCCTCACACGTTGGAAAATGGTGGCTCGAGGACATTGTTAAACGAACTTCAGAAAGAGAGGCAGGAGGCATTTGTTTTCTTCAAACAGGTTTTTTTTGTGTTAATGGCTGTGTGTAACATTGTCTGTACTGCTACCTAAGCCAAACATTAATAGTTAAATAATTAATGTTATGATGATAATGATAATTAAAGGTGAAAAAAAATCTTGGGAGGAGGAAAAAAAGTGTACAGACATAAGGTCGCTAGAGTTGGATGACTTTATTGTCTTATTTTGACCAATATAAAACCAAAATATCCAATCCAGTATTGCTCTTAAGGTTTATGCTCTTCGTTCAGTTGAAACTCTGAGTTAAATTTACCATTGTATCTGAACTGGGTTGTGTCCCCTTTATCTTGATGCCCCTGAAAAAAATCTCAGGCAAACAACTGCCAGCAGAAGTCACCATATTATTAAACAAAATCCATTTGAATGCAATTTAAAGCAAAGTAAAATAAAGAAAGCTCTAAGTAAAACAGAGCTGTTCTCTTCTCTGAGGCCTTAGAAGGTTGGTTAAACAAGCTTAGAGGGAAAAGGCAAAGAAAAAAAACACTCAACGTAATGAAGGCCAATGAACATAGCGGATAGGTCAAAGGTTTAATTAAAACATATGGTGGAAGTCAAATGAGACATCCAAAACACAATGTGGCAAAAAAAAAAAAAAAAAAAAAAAAAAAAATGAAGAATCCCCCTGAACATTTCAAATAGGACTGAATGGTGGAAGGGTTTGTAACACTATTGCCTCACAGTCTGATCAGACATTTCCATGCTTATTTCTTCTTCTGTGTTTGTGGGTTCTCTCCAAGTACCAGTCTACTCAGTCTATAAACATAACTATTTGGTCAGTTCATTACTTTTATTTCTCTTTAGAATGAATGCTGCAGGCCCTTTGTTTCTTTGTGTTACCTATCCTCTTATCCAGTGACTGCTGGTCAGTTATTCTGCAATATAAAAAAAGCAACAGCTGAAATATAGCTTAGTCCAAAAATGTTTCAGCTGTAATTGCTGTCTCATGGGGATGAATAAATGGAGCAAACATTTTTCAGATTTGTGTCATTTGGGGTTTAAAAACAAAAGATTTTTCCTTGTACAAATACTTCATAAAAGCAGTGCCAGTTTAGTAAGGACTTACAAAGGTGTGACAAAGACTCACTGTAGCAGCTGTTGGCCCATTCATAGGTCAGGGAAATGGCTGTAGAACTGTTGAAAATATAAGCGTAAGGCCACTCATCCTTAGATGTAAACTGTGGCAAAGCCATCAGAGCTTCTATCGGGCCCACTCACATGTGGAAACATTTCTGTTACACTTCCAGTGCTGCCTAATGAGGCAGCTCACCATTACCTACAATGTCTGTAATGTCACCACAGAGGCTGTGTAGATGAACAGAAGTACAATCTGCACTTTATTTGGTGCTCAAGCTTGAGCTTTTCTTAGAAGAGAAATGTGACAAAGGGAGCAAAATCTGTTGCCTCTGGCAAACTTAAGCTATAGCTGTTAGATTTTACCAATAAATGTCAGGGTTCTTACTGTACGTATTTCAAGTGCTTGGACATTAAATCCAAATATCAAAATTTTTTGGAGTCCAGCAGTTATACAAGTTGTGTACACTACATTATTAAAGCAAAGATCTCCCACAGTTGTGATCATAATTAGCATAAATCTTACTAACTCACCTGTTTTCTTAGCCTTGCGTACTGATATTTTGTAACTCTAATAACAAACACAAATCTGTTATAGATTTAAAATAAGCTACATAATTTATAAGAGAATAACTGTTTTTATACTGTGTAATAAGTTTCCTTAGAGCTATTTACTCTTCGTCCTATTTATTAAGTCATTGGGGTCTATAGAGATTACAGGATCTTGCTCCAGAAAGTCTTATTGCATCCATTTAATATGATTCAAACTGTTAGAGCTCTCTGCCCACATGGAAATGCATCAAGTGTAAACAAAGCTGTGACAAATACAGAATTTTACTGGCAACTGGATGAAGCACTACATTAGCTGAGTTAATTTATGAGGCATTTTGTGCGATCAGCAAACTTTGAGGCAAAGATGACAGGCCTTTTTTTTTTTATAAAGTTATTTCGAAGCAGCAATAGATACATCAATATTAAGACCCACATTTCTACAGAAAGAAGTATAATATGGAACAAATTTAATGTTTGCTGTTTGTAAAGAAGTTCTTTGCAACACATTTTAGAGTCATTAAAGGTATAGAGGACATTCTTTTATTTCCAGGTAGATTATCTAAATAAGTGGTCCTCCTAATTGTCAATCCTTCTGGTGATATGTTTACGTAAGGCCATCCTTAGAGAGGGTGGGTCTTTCAAAAAAAATTGTGAAAATCTTCCAGAATACCTTTAAAGCGGGTGAGTGAATATAGAACGTAAACTAGAAGGTAAAAATCTGAAGCATGACTTTATCGTGTATCATCAGGCTGTATATGAATATATGTGCCCTATGCCAGAACATTTCCTTGGATGCAACTTTTCAATTTATTAAGCAAATAATATTTTTCTTAGCCAACCCTATGCAGTCATGACAAAACAGAAGGTTTGTTGGTTACCTTCACTCCATTGTGGCTCCCAATGATCACTGCTGTGTTCAGCTGCTAATGAAGCCTGCAGCACACATTTATGGTTCTTTTACATTTTTCTTGTTAGTTGTGTAACCTGCATTCCATATTCCCCACTGACATTTACCCATTATAAGATTCCTTTTCTAATTAATTTTTTATGCCTGCTATGTCTTTATAATACAAAATCCTGATGATATCGGAAGGCACTTCTGCAGGGGAGGGGCAATTCAATTAAGGTCAAATCTCAGTCTGTCAGTCAGTTGCTGAAGAGCCTTGTAGATCGATTGGCAGGTTGCGTCATGTCAATTGCATTACTGAGGACAAAACTGCTTCTCTGTAAACTTAGACACAAGTATTTTTTTAATACTGCACAACCACAATTAAACACAGAAGAGAAGTTGCACATAGTTAGAAAACGTGCAATTCATTTTCTTTTCTTTTTTAATGACAAGTGTCAGGTTGTGTTGAGATTTATAGATGACCCAAATGCAGAGACGGAAGCTAAGGTGTTTCTTGCAGATTCATGAAAATAAATAACAACATAAAGATAAAAAGTAGTCCAGAACTGATTGACCAGGAAAACCCAAGAACCAAATAAAGCTAGGAGACGCAAGGTAGGAATAAACCAAAAAAATAACGAGGATCCAGCAATGAGTAACTGAACAATAGGTATGATAGGCTGATAGGGAGCAGGTGTCGACAGAAATATCTAGAAGAAACTAAGTGAAAAGGAAAGGACATTAGGGGCAACATAACTAAAAATACAAAAATTATGGAAATCTTGAGAACATAACTGAACAAAACAAAGCATATTTCAAAACCCAAAAAGTTAAAACTGAAACCAAAAGCTCCAGAAAGTAAGATAATAACAAGGAATTTACGAAAACACACCAATAAGAGAACTTCTGGCATAGTTACAAGTAAGATCTTTATTCTCTTAAATTGTAGTGAACCTTTTACTATGGTGTTCTTTAGTTTTGCAGTATAGTAATAGTAGCAGTTTAATATTATGGGATGGATATATGATGTGAACCATGTTCATCAAATCAATAAGTTACAATTGAAATGCATTATTCTATCTTAACAGGGGTCAAAAATAATTTCAATTTCTCAGATGTGTACTATCTGCGGGGTGTCACCAGGCATCTGTTTGTGTTTTTGAGTTTCAGTGTTTTACTGATCTTGTCTAACTGTTCAGTTTATTCTTATTCATATTATTCTTAATGAGGTTTGAAAGTTACTTTCTCTCACTGAATTCTTTGACTGTGTTTGCAAGAACTTATCCACAATCACCCCACCCTTCCCCTTCTTTTTAATGCATGTAGAAGGGCATAAGGCAGATGATGTCAAATTGGGGAAAAAACAACAAAAAAAAGTATGCAACAGTGTGCATATGCAAATAATTTAAGAGGAAATTCTAGTCTATTTTTTTTTTGTTTAGTGATGGCAAACATGTTGACTGCATCAATAAACATGCTATGAAAACTTGAGCTCCTTTGAGATTTTAACCTATTTAGCTCTCAAATCTTGCAAATGCTAATGACATCATGGAAAACAGTCATGCAGACAGCTCAAGTGTATGCTATTATTGCTAGTATTATTAGGAGGAAGGTAAGAGTGTGTAATGGAAATTGTGTTATGATCTGACAAATCAAGTTGTTTCTTTTTTTGGACAGCAAATCAAGAAAAGTGAACTCACCTAGTCTGAGCACTTTATCAAAGCTATTTTCCCATTTATGTCACCATTTTTTTACCTTTTCCCTTTTTTTTTTTTTTTTTTTTTTTTTTTTTTAGTAAAAGGGCACAATGAATAATAAAGGGATGGGCGTTAGAAAAAGACATATCAGTCTCAAAGCCTTGGATTCCATGCAATAGAACAAATGCTACATCTGAATCCTCACTAGTCTAATCCATGGAGTGGAGGGGATGAAATCTTATTTGAAAATCAGCACCAGTGCATCACAGCCATGATACCTACAACATTCAACCCTAAAAGCTCTTTTTGAAGAGCCTTAGAGCCTTGAGATAAGTCAGTCTGTAAAAAGAATTCTGTGCTCAGCTTCTTTTTTTAGTTTTTCCCAATTAGAACCAAAATATTTGCTGCTCCTATTCTGCATTTGTATGTTTTAAAGTATCAATATCAATAACATTTACAAAAAACAAAGTTTCTTATTTTGATTGCTGCAGCCAAATCTGTGAAACAGATAGCCTTGGAGAATTCAAAGACAAAAGCATGGTGAATAAGCTTTGCATCTGTTTGTTTCCTTTTTGGTCCTTTTTATTCTGAAGCCAAGCTTGTCTCTAAAGGATATGGAAATTTAGAGGAAGAATGACTGTTTGGCTCAGATCCTCTATTACAATTTTAACTCGAAACATAGCCACAAGATTTGTATGTGTTTATGTCATTCTAATTTATAACACTTGCGTTGTTCTAATAAAAGTATGCATTTGTTTACTTAATGACCAATACCCTCAACCCCCCTGGTTAGAATTAAAGAATTGTTTTTGTTTTTTTTGTTTTAGTGATGGATTAAATAATTTGAGCTCAAAAGAACCAGAAATTGATACTCATTGATATCACAGTTTATGCACATATGCTGTGGTATTAGTAGATTTAAGATAATAATGATACAGGCTAAATATGCTAAACGGGAATGAAATAGTATTGCTTTCTTAATTAGACTTTTATGAAAATAGTACTGTACCAGAAGCAACCGAGGTGGCGATACATGCGTCTCGGTGATGTGGAAAAGAAGATAAATAGGTTTTGCAGCCACTGTTTTGAGGTGACACACAAAATATTTTTTATAAATGTAAACACGTTTAGAGTTGGATGCATAAACTGATCATATTTAAAATAGCATCCAAGACCACAGACAGTAGTACTTAACGCAGAATGTGAAACGTTATGGATATTTAATGGAATTATTCTATTCTTGAAAGTTTCTTCAGGCAGAGTGTAAGTAAAGGAATCATAGGGTGGTAACACATGTAAATCATTTGTAGAATAAAAAAAGCCAACAATCTGCATAAGCTGCTCATCAGGCTATCTATAGGATTTAATGTGGGCAAAAATGATTGGTTACACCATCTTATTATGTGTATTTAGATGTTTCGTAATCTCTCATGGATTATTCCGGATATTAAATAAACTCCAGCATGAAGCAGTGTCTATTTTTGTCTCTTTAGAATCATCCACCCAGCTACTCCTCCCTTATTTTTTTATATTTCAGTTGTGCGCACTTTTGTTTAAGATATGTGAGGAAGTGGGATAGTGTGCGTACGGTGGGTCAGTCAATACTCCAATCCATTCAGCACATACAGTAGATCCAAGAGCAATATTCTAGGGTGTCTGATTGACTGATAAAACAGCCATCATCATAGACCAAGAAACATTGCTAATCCCTGAAAAGTTGTTCTCTCAATACTCCCGTTTCAACGTCCTCCAGCATAGCAGCATTCACAAAGCAGTAATTTACATGGGTGCCCAACAGTATTTAAATTTTTAGAGGAATCTGTGTGATTGCCTCCCAATTTTGTTACATTTATGTGTTGAACTGTGTTATAACTCACTCATTTGATAACTGGTAAAGGAAATGGTGAGACAATGTTTAAATATTGGGTTTGCTTTTATTATGTAATCATTACCGTCTCTTCCTCAGAAGCTGCTGTGTCCAGTCCCATGATGTATCTCCCTGCCTCCTTTGCTGCCCTGGCAATCAGGGAACGGTTACCCCTATGGCAGCTCTAATTAGCAGGAATTGCTGTACCTGGGAGGAGAATTATATATTCTTGGTTCTCCCAGTGGAAACAGTCACATTCTTGAAAGCAGTTTGTGTTAATAGACTTTCAAGCAGTCCTTGTTTTGACCTCCTAAAACCAATATGTCTGGTTCCTGTATTCTCCTGCCTGCTTTGCCTCTATTGGATAATCCTGTTGGCTTCTGATCCCTGGACATAAACCTCCCGTCTTGCCTCACAACCAAGTTTGTTTTCATCTGTCTGGACCTCGGATCTTCCTCCAGTCTTTTTCCTATCCTCTGGAAACCACTAATCAGTTGGTGTGGGCTTTATGTCACTGATTCTATTGCCTGGACTCTGGATTCCCCTCTTCTCTATCCAGCCATCACAGTTTAAAGAGTTGTGCTGTTCACTGGCCTTTCTTATATATTTGAAAGATTCTCGTATACAGTTTTGGTTCACCAGTGCTGCACTGAGGTATTGAATCCTTAAGATAACATCAATCTATGATAAATATTTTATATAAAATGATATTG
Source organism: Cyprinodon variegatus (assembly GCF_000732505.1). Lineage (NCBI taxonomy): Eukaryota > Metazoa > Chordata > Actinopteri > Cyprinodontiformes > Cyprinodontidae > Cyprinodon > Cyprinodon variegatus. Next base: position 490,373 of record NW_015150647.1, read on the forward strand.
AACATCTGAGAGAACCGACGTAAATTCTTCTCACCGACTATCTCGCTGTTTTCCCTTTTTCTCTAAAATATGCATAGGTACAGGTCACAGTTGGTGTTAGGGGCTGCACTTTTCCAAACCAGGTTTCTTTAGATTGATTTCAACTTTTGCGTAGAAAATGGTGTACGCAAGCTAGATGGATCAGACCCCAGATACGTAACAAAACACATAAAGAAGAGCGTGGTGGAGGCTTTGAAATTCAAACAGTAACAAAAAGGAGTCCTCTGCAAACATCAGCTCAATAGATCCAAGTTATTTATGTATTCTTTGGAGCTAAAGATGTCTAGGTAAAAAAAATGAAATATTTCAGCTCAGTTTGAGAGCACGTGGGGCTTTGCCACCTGGTGCTGCACCAACCACCTGGAGCTTAACATCTCAGACACGAAGGAGCTGGTCATAGACTTTGGGAAAAATGGACCAAAGACTAAGCCGGTACTACTGGCTTAGTAGTATCGGAGCAGAACACGGTGTGCAGGTGGAGCAGTAGATCCAAGAAGAACACCTCCAGCCTGGACAAACTAGTGAGGCGAGCCCTCTCTGTGATTGGTAAGAAACTGGACTCTCTGGGGATGGTGGTAGAGACAGGGACACTTAACAAGCTGCTGGACATTATGAACAATGCCAGCCACCCTCTGCACACTGTCTTCACCACTCAGAGGAGCCTGATCAATGGAAGATTGCTCCTCCCCAAATGCAGGACCAACATACTGCTGAACTCATTTGTTCATCAAGCCATCAAGCTGTACAATTTCTCACTTGGGGGAAGGAGGAGGTAATAGCAAGAGGGACAAGGGTCAGCACCCCCCTCCTTGAACATCTTGTGCAAAACATTACCTATTGTCACTCATCTGCAATATTCTTCTCTCAAACTGTACAATAACACATGCCAACTACTGTGTAGCCAGTGTAATCTTTTACTTAATTATCAGGTCAGTACATCTCTGCAGTACAAGTGCAATAATCTAGCTCAACTACTGCGTGGTCTGTAAAATTGTATTTATTTATATGGTTAGTACAGTTCTGCATTGAACGTGCAATAATCCAAGTCAAATACTGTGCAGACCTACCTTTGTTCTCTGCTGTGCAGATATTTTTATATCTAAAGGAAACATGCTGGTGAAGATTCTCAGTCATCTAGGTCATAGTCATTCCAAAAAAAAGAAAGTTAAAACAATTCACTGGACTTTGTTACCAAGTTTGAAACAAACTTAGAAAAGAAGTCTAGTGGATTGTTTTTAATTATTTTTTTTTTGGAATCTAAAGGAAACATATTCCACGAGATTACAACTTTGTTATGCTTTTTTGTACTATATAGACTCTTTTTATATTGTCTATTGTATTTTTACCTTTAATCTATCTTTTTATCTTTGTACTCCATATAAGCTACTGGAACCAGAATTTCCCTGAAGAAATGATCCCAAGGCATTAATAAAGTTGAGTCTAAATCCAAGTCGTTCTTCATCTCAATAGACTTGTGCCAATCTGAAAATCTCCTCCTCTTTTCTCCACTCATCTGTAAACAAGACCTTGAGTTACTATACAAACTAAGGCAGAAACTCCCCCTCACTATAAGTTCAACATGTACTCAAACTTATAGGAGTTACCTTTATCCTAGCAGCTCACTTGGCTGCTAACCACCCCAGCACATGTGCAAAGCTTTGATTGAAGATAGCCAGCAGAATCACATCTACAAAAGTCACTCCTGAATAACCTAGTCTCTATATCAGACTTCCTCCGGCCCTTTGCTGCACCTAGAAACTCCGTCCACCAAAGCTATGAACAGGACTGGTAGTAGAGGCAGCGCTGCCCAAGTCTTATATACTCCAGGAACAGGTTAGAATTGACAGCTCCAATGTGAACCAGACTCCTGCTCTGCTTATGGGCCATAAGACCCCTAGTAAAAGTCTTTTACCTCCACACATCTTGAGCACCCCAAACAGGGCACCCCAGAGACACAATTGAGTGGTTGAAAAACTCCCAAACTCCCTTCCAGCACTCATATGGGGAGTAGAAATGGTCAAGTGCTCACGGGCAAGATGAAAAACGTACTGTTCCCCCTAATTTTGATGTTCAAATATCAGCCAGACTCTTTTCTTCAGTACCCTGGCCTATGCCATTATTGTAAATTATTATTGTAAATATCTACTTTTTCAAATGTGTTGAAAACAAACACAGTGCATACAGTTCCTTAATTTAACAGATATATTCTTGCAATATTGTCTCTGTGGTTTGCCCCCTACAAAAAGTTTATTACATTTTCAATAATTACAGCTCCTACTGATGGTGATTATGTATCTGTTTTATAGCATATGGTAACTTTAAAGAGTTACAGTTCTTTGAGAGAAAATTATATAAGATTTATATTAGATTGAATAGCTATATAAATGTCCCAGGTTTCAGTAATAAAATTATCTCTGTTTGTGTTTTTGTCTGTATATGTTTTTTGTTTATGGCGTTAAAGGATCCATTATTTAGCTGTAAATGGATCCGCAATAATTATCCATTTAAAGTTGGAAGCTATCTTTCCGCTTACCAGCGCTGTACCTTTTTCTGATTCCAGTAAAATTCATTTAAAGGTCATGAATTCACATGCTGGCTTATTATTGATGTCCCTTGAACGGTTCCATTTTTTTTTTTACGACCATACAATAAGCTTTGGTGTTTTGCAGATATCATTGAATGTTTTTTAGTTTAAAGTTCAGTAAGTAGTCAAAATCCAGATCTCAATTGTTATTTAGATCTTAAGTCTAAATTAAATAATTGTGAATTTTTGGTGAGGCTTGTGTACCTATACAATTGTGATGCTACACAATTTTTAGCATACCGTATGTCACAATATCTTGCTACCAAATTTGCCACAGAAGGTGCACCTGGAAAGTATTGGCTAAAGGGGGATAAGTATAACTCTGTTTATCTGTAGGGATTTTTTTTTTTAAACCATGCATATTTTTCCTATGTTACAAATATGCCTTTAATGTATGTTTATGTGAAGTAAAACACTATGAATACTTCTTGATATGTGTGCTTGCATTTTTCAAAATGTGGAAAAGCTCAAGGCATGTGAATATTTGTCATGACAAGGATATTGTGTTTTGAAATAGTTTCTGGTGCAAACACTTGTAAATAACACAACACAAATTGCATCAGAGTACTACATAGTCACCTAAAATTAACTTTTTCTTTTATGAAAAAAATCACGAGTTTGAATAACTGTCTTCCTGAGTTGCCATTGTAGTTTAAGATTTCCACTGGGTAAAGGAGGAACCAGAAAAAATAATGATTTTCTAAAACATGTCACATTCAAATGATGTGCTGTCTTTTTTATCTTATACCCCACATCAAACTCCTGATCCAAATCAAGGCTTCTTTATTTTATCAATACATGCTCTGAAAGCACTCCACTCTCTAGCGTCACCCCAGCTGCTCCAGCGCTGCTTCTTAGATTAGAGAACTCGCCAGCTCTTGGCTTTATCTACCATTGTTCACTACCTAACAAAATTGGCTCCAGAGGAGAGTGGGAAGGAAAATTGCTAGCCGACGAGACAGGCTTGCTTTATCTTAATCAGCTGCAGATATTAAAAAGTTACACAGAACATTTTTTTCCCTGTTTTTCTCTGACTAAGGCCATTAGGGTTAACTCTGCAAAGAGGGAGTGGGATGTCTCAAAGTGTTCTGACTTGAAGGAAAAAAAGCTACAAGGACAATTCTGAATTTTGTACAGCTGGTAGAACATTGTGGGATAAGCATGAAAAAATCAATATGATGTTTAACAGCAGTTGCTGCAATGGTTCTTGTGTCAAGGGCTCCACAGGGATGCCTACTGCCTTATGAGTTTTTTTTTTTTTTTTTGTTATAACATGTCAATTTCATAACTTGGAAAGTTAGCTTTGCTCTTATTTTCTTTGCAGCTTGTGTGGGTGGACAAGACTTTGTCTGTCTGAGCCTCAAAGAAGCACAGCACATAACAGACGCAAAATGTGAAGCAGACAGGGCAAACAATGGATTTTGATGGCATATTACATGCGAGTGTTTCTTCTATTCTGTTTTCCATTACAACTAATGCATTCCTTTGAAATTTGATAACAAAATGTGAACACTCCATTTTATGCTATTAAATTCCTTGATGAAATTACATACAATGAACATTTAAACATGTTATTTAAAAAAAGAATTCATCTAAATGTGAAACTGTGCATCTTATAAAGAAATCATCTTTCTGCTAGACAACCAATAGGTTTAACTTTCTTTACCAGTTCTACTCAAATATCCAGATAAATGATGTCAGAAGTCTGTTAATGGTTTGAACTAGTAAAATGTGGTTTTCTCTACATCTTGCTAAAGGACAATTCTGTATAAACAGCAGTGCAGTCTGGAAAAAGTTCCCTTAGCAAGTCAAGAAGAAACCACACGTTTTTTTTTCTTTTTTTTTTTCCAACTTCCATGTGAAATTTGACTTTGTCTTAATTAAAACATCTAAAGGAGGCATCAATCAAGCCAACTTGTTTTTCTTTTATTTTTGGATTGTGGGAGATTGTGCCAGAAAACGTTTAAAGATCCCGTTCAAACCCCATGTACTGTAGAGAGCGCAAAGGCTAGTGTTCAACACTAGCCTTCTTGCAGCAATACAACAACATTACCAATATATCACTGTGTTGCCAATCAACATTATATAGCATACTTTTTGGATCTCGGGAAATTAGTGTGAGAAAATGTCTAAAACTGCATTTTTGCCTTGCCACAGATTCTCCATTCAATTTACATGTTGCGTGTGACTGGGCCATTTATCTATATGAATATGCTTTGATCTAAACCATTCTATTTGTGGATTATACATAGCTGTAGGCATGCAGTTGATATTTGAAGGTGATTCATAGGCAACCAACCTCAAACCTTTCTGATCCTTCTAGCAGCAACTATGACCTGCCTACTTGTCCATGCTGGAGAGAAGTTCACCGACAATATGATGCCATCACCCTCCTTGTTTCTTCTTGGGAATGGGATAATCAGTGTGGGATAATCCAAACAATGAGTGCTAAATTACACATGCAATTATTATGTATGTGTGTAAGGGGTGATCTACGAAGATTGCTCAAGATTGGTCAAGATGTCCTAACCGGTTTAGTAAAATTCTTTTGCAGTGAATAGATTACGTTTTCTGCTTGCAATTTGAGGTTTGCTGTAAAAGAAAAGTGAGATTTTAAACCACGTATTTTGAGGTAATAACTTAAAAAAAAAATTAAATCTGAAAATATTTTTTGTGTAAATATTTTTTCAGAATTTCGAAATACAATAAACAAACATAAAACAAATAATAAAATTATGAAAATACCTAAATTTAGAGTAAAATAAGCTAAAAAATAAAGCTAAATTACAGCTCTGGTTGTCTACTGGTTGTAAATGACATTTCTCAATCATGATATACATTTTGTTTTGATTATAATTGAACACATGCACATGTTAGAAATGCAGTCTCAAGGTAGTCCTGCTCTGACTGTTCATGCTCTTAAAGAAATAAAAGGACAAGTTATGTGACAGACACAAAATATATGCAGATCTACGCTGTATTGTAAGTAGTCTTATTTTATACCTTAAATACTGTACATATGTGCATGTGATATTTTGTCTGACATTTTGACAGGAAAACACTTTTTTTTTTATGTCTGTCAAAGCACTGCTTACTTATAAAGCAGCTACTGTCTGGTAACCCCAGGAACTTAAGAGATGTCCCTGTGGCTAGTAAACAGAAAAAATGGCCTTCAAACATGACAGTGAAGACCAGAGGTCATGAGCAGAACCGAGTCCCTCATCAGAAATTTGATTGAAACCATAAGACAGTGACAGATTCTCTTTGACCTTGACCAAAGCTGACACAGCTGCAGCGGACCAGTCAAATGCCTTGCTCATGACTTGCCTTTAGCTTCCTAACTCATACCTAAATACACTACCTACCTCTTCCCATTCGTTCTTTGTCAATAGGAAAACACCGTCTTCACTACATAACTTCGACTCATCCCTCATATCTCTCTTTGCTGCAGCCCTTCACATCAAACCTCCCATTTGGCCTAATTTTCCCATGAGCTGCATGTATTAATCAAGCCTAAGGCCTGATTGACAGGAGTTATCGCCAGTAAATCAGTTCAGCTCTGCCTATCTGGCCCTTTCCGTCAGACTTAGAGACTATCTGAGCTTCTACTATCTCTTGCGCCTGAAGCCATTGTCTACCATGAGGAAGGGCAGCTACGTTTGTGGCTCCCCCTTATCTCTTTCATTTTTAAACATCCCACAATCAAAGAGCCTGTAGCATTTCCTGGCTAATTGCTGGAGGATATTATATGCTATACCTCTTCCACCCACTACAGCTCATTCGCTCTGTTAACCTCCATTACTTCTAATTACATTAGCTCATTGTTTTGTATTATTTCACCTTTTACAACGACATCACCTGACTTTAAGTATTACCACATTTTTGCCAAAACAAAGGAGTAATGGAAATTATTAATTTACATTAATAGACTGTATGGGCTGATGGAAATATGGGGCACTGTGTCAGACATGCATTTTCTCTGTTGAAGATATCGGTCTCTCTCATTGCCCTAATTTAAAGGATTACCATCTTTTTTGTTATGAGCCGGTTATGTTAAACCAGATTTACTGTGTTTAACCAGATGGCATACGAGGGTGTCAGTTTTGCATGAAAGGATTAGGCTCATGTCACCATTTGGGTGTCTTTAAAAAGGCATCTAAATATTAAAACATGAGGGCATTAGGCAAGATGCTTTCATGCCATCCTGCTGAGTGCAAAACATGAGTGGTAATTACTTGGGATACACCCATGGTCCTAATAACGTAAGAGTTAATTACTCTTTGAAAAAGATATGTTGCCTTTGGGTAACTCGTGATCTCGACTTCAGCATTTCCTTTAAGTCTTTTCTTGATATCAATCGTTTATAATAGATCTGCTTAGCTTTACTGATATTAAGCAACATTGGCCCGTTGAGGCTTATGTATGTCAAGATGTTCTCTTTCATTGCTATTTTAAAATGAGCAATCATCATTTTGATCAAAATGTGATAGTTAAGCTATTAACTTGGGTTATAAACCACCACCTAAAACAGAAACTGTGAAATTTGCTTTAAAATAAACAAAGCCTATGTTACAAGCACTATCTGCTTAATGCCTTATTTAAACCATATTTGGGGATCAATAGCTGCATTTTTGAGAAGCTAAATCTGTATGTAAGATTATGCAATATAATTAGTCTGCCATTAAATTCAATTCAATTCAATAATACTTCATTGATCCCAAAGTAAATTCAAAAGTTCATTTTTTTTTTGCTCTAAATAGTTGTTGTAGATGTTCACAGCTGTAGGGAGGAAGGATCTTTTGTATCAGTCTGTCTTGCACCGGATCGACAGAAGTCTTAGACGGAAGACCCCTGGTATCGTTTAACAATCTTCTTAAGAGGCTGCTCCCTGTTGTCCATTACGTTCTTCATGTTATGAAGAATTTTCCCCCTTAAAGTAAAATGTAAGTGGCAGATCCAGATGGCAATGAAGAAAACCATAGTTTTGATCAAATTATAGAAATGTGACATCCAGAATGTGGTAAATTGATAGCATTCTAATTTAGGATATTTTCTTATGAAACTCACTGACATCCTTAAGATGCGAAATTGAAAATAGCTTAAAAATAGCTTTTTTATCTTAGTATATTTGATGATGGTATATGGAAAAAAAAGCAATTTTGTTTGTCTAATAAAAGTACATTTTTAGTCTACCATCAGTTTTGATCTATTATTAACTATGAAACAACTTGTATACAGATAGATTTTGAGAATAGTTATGATGAAATAAACGCAAAACAAAGAACATTATAGAAATAAATCAAAATAAAAAACAATCCAACTTAACTTTGATAACATGCTCTTTCTGCAATACCCCCTCTTGAGAAACTCCCCACTGTTGTTCCCATTATTCTTATGTCCCAACTTTCACTCTTATTTTTATTCCCTTTAAAGCTCATTCCTGTGTAGAGGCTGCTTACAAAATTATCCACTATTTATGGATTCTACTCCACACAAATGGATATGATACTGACAGAGTCTTTGTTTTAACAATCCTTCTCACACAGTTTCCTTTGAAAAATGTGTAATTAATGATTGAAAAATAACCACTAAACCACTTCCAACACAAATCTTGCCCTAAACCTAACTCAAACTCAATTCACACCATCTCAACCTAACCACCAACCTAATGAGAGAACTTCTCTTCACGGGGACCGGTTGTTGGTCCTCACAAATACCTATAAATCTCCAAAATGTAGCGTATTTTTCAGAAACTGTCCCCACAGTGTAACAAAAACATGGCTTCACACACACACACACACAAAATAATCACTCTAACAAAGAGGGTGAGGCATGCATTAACCTACTGATTATTAAAGCAAACAACAGTAATGGCTGAGAGTTTAGAGCCTTGTTTATTCAACCCCTGTTTTATTGACTCCCCCATGTTGTGACCTCCAGGAACCACACTATATGCATTTTGATTGCAGCTATAACCTCCATTTCATCCCTAGCAAACACTTTTTAATATGTAGACCTTATTTTTTTGTATTGTATTTTTCTTTTCATTTGATTATATATATCAATTTTGATCCTCTTTCGTAAAACTATCAGATCTCACATTCATCTTCATTTTCTACTGAACGAATTAAAGCCTTATACATGCTCTTGAAGTGGTTTAGAAATTTATTCATACCACAATAATTATTTCACGTTTTGTCATCTATAACATCAACCATTTCAGGCATACTGTCCATTTTAGAAAAACTGGTGGCCTACATGTGCCAAGTTTTGCTCTACAAAGGAGAATATGTGGAGACGGTATCCTAATTGTTTGACTTTATTCAATCCAAACTCAATCCACCATTTAGTAGGCAAACAATGTGAACATGACCTCTAGAAATGTGTGCTCCAAGTTGCCCTACAGTATATATATATATATTAAGCTTTTGTATAAACTGTTTTAAGAGTGGCTTTTGTATAGAAATGTTGTAGGTGGTTGCTATGATGAGTTGAGCCCAAATTCAGTTCAGTCCATTTATAATTTTGCACTATTTAGTTTTAGTCTAATACAAAAAACTTTATTAGATATACACAACCGTGGGGTATACAGTGTAGAAAAATGGGCAATAATCAAAGGTTATGATTAAGTTTTGAAAGTCTTGTGAAGCCTTAAAGATCGAGGTGACCATTAAATGTTTTTCTAAAGCAGTAATAGTGGACACATTCATGGCCATGGTACATTCTATCCTTGTCTGTATGTAAAGCTTTAATGTTGAGCTGTGTCCAATGATTTAGTCCTTTTTGATAGAATGTAAACAAGTCACAATTTCTTCTCTTTTTTTTTTTTTTTTGTTGTTGGTGTTTTTAATATTCAATTTAACCCAGAATCCAATGTTTGTGTCGAGGCCATTGTTTAAAATATCTCTATTTATTAGGTTATCCACTGATTTTAACCATTTGCAGACTCCATTTGTTGTTAGATATGTGTATCTAACATAGAAACAGAAAAGGAAGTATTTGTGAGAACTCAAAATATTCTCAAGGAAAATATCCACATTTAAAATCATCACATTGTGCAGAGGTGTCTCCTCCCATTACTTTCAAGCCTTCCCCCAAAATGGTAATCAAACACAGAACGCGTCAGAAGGCGCAGAAATAAAAGGGCTTAATTATGCAGCCTTCACACATTAATCTTTCATGATTTGGGAATCAACATTCTTAATTATTCAAAACTGCAAAATGTATGAAAAGTCAAATGTGAAAAAGGCAGAATAGATTAATACTTTACAGGAAGAAGCAAAACAAAATATGTGGTGTAGGAAAGTAACAAGGATTTCTTTTAAGATTTTAACATAAAGTCAAAATGTGTTTAGGAAGGAAAGCATTTGATCTGGTTACCTGACCTAAAGGTTTTTTTAAGAGATCTTTGGCAGTTCTGCTGTCACCTGCCTTTAGTTAAAGTCAAACTACTTCTAGCTGATAGTGAAACTTAAGTATTTATAATAATATATTATTATAATAATATTAGTGTAAATTCTTAATTTTTTATTTTTTTTTAACCATCAACCTTTTTTTTTTTAAGAGGACACCGCAGCCTATATCGATTTCTCCCTTTTCGTGTTTTGAGTTAGTCTTCATTAATAGTTCTTGCTTTTTCAAAGTCTTACGTTTACTTTTGAACTTTGGCTGCATTTTTACTTATCTTAAATTTTATTTATTTATCTGTTAAGCTTGAATAATTGTGAGAGTAACAGACATGCATTTCTAATCCTTCGCCGTTGTAGCTGAACAAAATTGTGTTACAAATTTATTAAGAATCTACAACTAAGTAGTTTAGGTGTCAAAAAATGTGACGTTTTTTAAAAATTATTAAAGAAGGAATACATTTTTTTCAGCCCTTCTTTCATAAGACAACAAAGAAACACAGGACAAATTTGGAGAAATCAATTTAGGTAACATGCACAGCTGAACCTTAACTTCACTATACAACTATGACATATCTTTTTAAGGTTTCATCTATGTGTGCATGATTGTCAGATTAGATAAAATAACTGTGGGAAAGAGTACCCAGAAAGTAGCACAGAAGAACAAGATAAATCCAGGCAGAAAAGCTCTGGCTAGGATCTGAATGCAGGACCATCTTACAAAAAGGCAAACAGTGCAAAACGTTGTCCACAGTGCACCACTTTGTAATGTATGTTAATCTGGGCATGCACTGTATAATTTTTTGCCCGATTTTCCGATCGTGCGAGAATTTTTTGATCGGGCCGACTTTCAGTCTGATTGTGGGTCATATAGTGTACAGGGGGTAACGAGGGGCAATCAGCCTCTCACGACCACCTACCGATCAGGAGTCGTAAGGTCGGGAGATAATCAAACATGTTTGAAATTCAGTCAGCCATCGTAAGCAAATCACTCAGTGGGCATGCGCAAACAAGAATTCTTCTTCTCAGACGAAAACACAGAAGCATGGTGGGGGTGCAAGTGAAATAGAGTTGTGAAAATTGACAGACCATAGTATCCATGTTTGCTCAGCCATGTCTTTGTCTAAAATCGCCGTGGCCTTTTCTTTTTAGGGCTTTTAGCACACAAAATTGCACAAATTGCCAAGGCAGCACGTTTCACTCTAGTGAGCTTCTTAGTCCTTTCTACTTGTTTGTCTTCTGAATAGACAAGTCCAAGTAGCTCCATCTCACTGCGGAGCTTAGTCCAACATGGTTTTTAGACATACAGTGTGAGCAGGTAGAACGCATCAGCTGTGAACTTTTAAACCCTGCGGTTTTGTCATACAGTGTGAGCTGTTGATGCGGGCAATGATTGAAAAAATCGTAGTGTATGCCCGGCTTTAATCTTTAATATATACAGAATACTGATTTAAGCCACCGTAAATAAACTTGTAGAACCTCTTCATGACAAAAATGTTAAAACCATTGCACAGAACATTTTATATTTAAGCTTACATCATGTAACCAAGTGACAGATTCTCATTTACACTGCTGATCTCCCTGTTTAGCGTGGAGGCTGCAGCGTCTCAGACTGGTAGAATGTAAGAAGAGTGGTGAGAACAGCAGAGATAATCGTGGCTCCACTCCCCTCCGTAAAAGACATTTCATCCCAGCCCTGCGTGTCTCGAGCTCATAACATCATAAATGACCCCTCACCCCCCCACCATAGACTGTTCTCCCTGCTGCCCTCTGGAAAGAGGCTTCGCAGCATTCGATGCAGGACCAGCAGATTCAACTGCTTTTCCCCCACTGCCATAAGACTATCAAACTGTTGAAAACACGAATCAAGTCACAAATCTAATCTGCATCACTCTTGTAAACATCATTCTCGCACTACATGGTGAATTTTCAGAATTGAACTGTTTCTACTGCATTTTCCACCATAACTATTTCTCTATTTTTGCACTGCTCTGAACCTTTGACATCAATGCCTTTTGCACTGTGTCTCTCCTACACTCTTTACATTTTTGATCACTGCTGTACTTTATAAATGGAAATGTTCATCTTCACTGCTAAGCTGCTGCTTATTCACTGTTAAAAAGCTGTACATATCGAAATTTCCTTTTTTTTATACACTGTATACAAAATGACAATAAAGTTTGTCTAAGTCTAATGTTAGTATTTTGTTTGTGTGTTTGGTATTCTATCCTTCCTTAAGAAAAAAACAACAACCTTTTATTAAGATTTTAAGATTTTGTTTAAAGGTATTGCTACTTCATAAATAACCCCTTCATGAAAAATACTTGATCAGGGACTTTATAAACTCTGCTTTTTTTCTCCATTGTAGTTTGTATTTAAAAAGTTCCATGTTTCATGATACTTTATCATCACAGCTGATGCAGAAGGAAAGTCTGACCTACAACAGTAAAATTTCAGCCTGACAATGCCTCTGTGAACCATTAGCCCCAGAGAAAGTTGTCTCTGCTGTTGGAGGTCACCCAAGCAGGTCTGTTGGGATGGCACACTGGATCTCAGCATGTTTTCTGGTGACTGCTGCTTCCGCTGCCGGTCACCAAAACAAAGACTTTGGCTTGAGCAGCACTTGGCCTTTCTCACTCTGTCTTTCCTCCTGTCCCTTGAAGTCATTTACAAACTCGTGCACTCTAATGCATGTGCATACACTTTTAACTGTGTATGGGAAGTAACCGGGTTCCCCACGAGGGTCTTGGCTTGTCATCTGACAAAGCCTAACAATAGAAGAGAGCAGATGCCAGGGTTCTTGGGCCAAACAGATGGATAGTCCAAGTTACTTCTGATAAAGATCACCTCCCCAACCCATAAAGGCATCTTGGGGTTTTGGTTGTCAGGGTGTTATGTTTTTAGATAAATTAGCACAGTCGGGGGTAAAACAATGGGCTTTGAAAAACTCCAGGAACAGCTTGCAGGAAAGCAGGCATAAAAGAGAAGCTCACTTATGGATTGGAGCCATCCAAGCCTAATCTCTTAGCCAAGCCTGACAGGCCAGAAGGAAGAACTGGTATCTCTGTATGAGCAGCTAAAATATTAAAGCAGTTATGATCAATCAGGTAAGCAACACTTTGCTGATTGATTGATTGATTGATTGATTGATTGATTGATTGATTGATTGATTGATTGATTGATTGATTGATTTAAAAACAGGAAATTCTTGGTTGCAAAACTCCAACTGTCTTTTTCTGACTCTTTTGTCTTTTTTAAATTTCGGTCATTTTTATTTTGATTCTTTTGTTTTTTCTATTTGAACCTAGACTTGTGTTCTAAAGAGAATTGACCAAATGTGACCAAACGTCTGGGAACTGTCCTCTCAATAAAAATCCCAATCTCAGGTAATAAGGGCTGGAGTCAAGCCAGTAGACTTGAAACCTTAAAAGACCATATAGTTTGTTCTTTCTGATGTACTTAAGAATATAAAATTACCATTTGTCATAGTAATAGCTTTAACAAGTATGTTTGGGTTCTCTGTGATGTTTATTTACATACTGTAAAGAGGAGAAGCATTAAAAGTTGTTAAATTTCACAATCGAGGAAGCATTTACAGCAAAGGAGCTCGAGCTTTGACATGTTTGTGCACATTCTCCTGTTAAATAGTGAAATTGATTTCTTATCTAAGGATGTTAGAGAGTAACAGGCTGTTACTAGTTAAAGTCAATATATTTAGTTGAAACTTACCAATATTGAAAATGCTGATTAATCTCCAACTTTTCTTGGTAACTTTACTAATGTATGATATTACTCTGGATTTTCTGGAAAACATCTGATCTCGTCCTATGTTTAGGGAATAAAGCAATTCCTGCGACATGTATTCAGTAATTTAATAGGTTTGTCGATTTACTTAAATTCAGAATTGTGCACTGCTTATAACGGACAAGAAAGCTTTCGAATACCCCTTGACTCAAGATGAAACATTTCTAAACTTTTTATCCAATACAGAGTAAAGAAACTATTTGAGCCTAACTTGTTCTTCAAATAAAATCTGTTTCATTAATTCAGAAAGTCAATATTAACAAGTTTTAACTGTTTTGACCATGGGGGTTATTATGTCATAATAATATTTATGTCAGGTAAATTTCTCTATATGCTGAATTTTGAGCTGTAGAGTGGAATATTTCCTTCAATCTTCTCTTGGATTTAATAAAATCTATTGCAAATACTTTGTGTCCCTTAAAAAAACCTTGGCCTTCACAAGATCAATCAAAGAAAGCCTTTAGATTAAAAACATCTTGATATGTTGCTGATTCTACACAAGTGAGAATGTGATGATGCCTGTATTGGCAAGCAGCTGTAATTTGAGGAAGGGGGCTGCTGCCTGTCTGACCTCTGGCTTGTCAAGCAACTCTGAAAGCACAGAGAGCCTTGCAGCCAAACAGTGTGGGGTAGGTAGTGTAATGGTCCTTAGTAGGGTGGGAGTAGGTGCTTAGCCAGGGTAATTTAAGAGCCGGACATACGGATGGAATTGGGGGCGGAAAAGAGACTCTGCAGGGCAGCAGCGATTAGACAGAAGGGCTCTCATAAATGCAGCCATGAAATCTGCCACCATGACAGGAGAGGCGGGTGAAGAGGGGGAACTTACCTCTTGACTTCAACAAAGAGGCTAAATTTGCAAAGAGCTGACTGTGGCGTTGAGGGACACCATAAACGAATAGTTGATGTGAAGACCTTAACACAGAGCTCATTGTGGTAACTGTAAACATCACTTTTGCATTAGGTTTTGTGCATATACTATTATAACATTTAAGAATCAGCATAAATCATCATCATCATATACAGCTTAAATAATGCTTTAATTAAATAAATGTGGAGCAGCTTGAAGAAGATACTTTTGATAAGGCAGAGAAACAAAGAATGCCAGCAAATGTAGGGCAGGTGATTCGATGCCAAGCTGTTACTGACCTATCAACCAATGAATGCAGAACGTATGCCTGCATGACTCTTATTCATTTGGAGGTAAAACACAAATGGAAAGCAACAAATAGTACTCGACATCACCATGCTGCTCTTCTATGTTTGGACATTAAGTATAATGAAAGCCACACGTCTCCTGTCTGGATGGGTTGGAAATGATGCAGCTCAAATGAACCTGTCTCGCAGTTAAATGTTTTCACATGTCACACTCCATTATAGAGGTGCTGATGTGAGCTGCTCTAGGTGAGCGGCAGGGGATGAAGGCTGTCAGTGGAGGAGAGAGTCTGTGCTCCTTAACGTGGAAGAGGAGGAAAAGGAAATGGGAATGGAGCACAGCTCATTGGGAACATCAGCCTGCTACTGGGAAGATGGGGAGGATGACTCATTAGGTATGGACCTCTGCTCTTCTTATACTGAGCAGCATGCTAATGTAGGAAAAACATGGCTGAAATTGAACTCCAGTTAAAGAGCTGGCAAAGGGGCTATGGCTTTTTTGCTGAGAGGCACTACTCCTTCACACTGCAAGACATTCAGCAAAATTCAATGCCTTTGTAAAGAGTATTAAACCCTATGTATTAACCAAAGTTGTACATTACATTTTGATCAACTACCTGGTTCTTAAGGCATGATTACGTTGTAAAAAAACAAACTTAAGGCTTTGACATCTCATGAAGCACTGCACAGCTGATTATCTGGGAGATAGCAGCCTATAGAGACTTGGCCATCTAGTATCTGAACTACAAGTCCAATCAAGGACAGAAAAAAGCAACGTCAAACATCCAAGAAGGCCAATTTTAGACTTTAGAGCAGGTGCAAAGACACTTTAGATAAGATAATTAGAGAATAACTTCTATATCATTTCACAATCAGGCCTTTATAGAGTGTGAGCAAATTTGAAGACCAAAAGGACCAATTTAGACTGTTGATGTTAAGTATATGTTAATGTGAAGCATATGTACAAATTCAGTTTTCGTTTTTGAGTGATAACCTAAGTGATAAGGTAAAGTGTGACCATGTGATTTTAAATGAACACAGGAAATATAGGTGGTCAATTTTTTTCCTTTGTAGTTTAAAAATTCACATGCATCTATTCAATTTAAATATCTTTTAATATTAATAGGTTATATTTGGTATGATGTCTTAAATAGGGTGCATTTAACCTATGGAGAAAAGGGAAGTTTAAAACACTATTCTAAATATAAAGGAGAACAATTTAGGTTTCCAGACAATATACTTTCTAATTGAGTACTTTTATTACTTTTGTATTCCAAATTGATGGAGTTTTCTGGGTTATAGTCCTTTCACTGCTCAAAATATATGTACTGGTAGACAATGCTGTTCATAAAGATGAGAAAATACCCTGAAAAATATTTACTTTCACTTATCAAAATACCAATATTGAAACATTTAAATCAATATTGAATCAAATGGATTTTAAATCCAGGTGTGGCCTGAAGAATCAATGCAGAATCCAGCTGTGAGCTTCCTGGCAACAGGTAGCACTAAGTCACATTGTCATAGAAAACTATGAACATCAGTCTGAACACACAACTGAAAAATAAAATCATGCTAAGGTAGTATCATCGTGTGGGGAAATGTTTTGCAGTGCAAGAAATTTACTTGAAAATGATTGACAGTTGTATGGAGATAAAGAGATTTAGTAAAAAAAACAAAAACTGTTGGACTGTGCAAGACTGTAGAGTGAGCAGAGATATGCTGTTCAACTCTAAACGACGCTAAAGATATTGCCAGAGCTACAGTAGAATGATTAAGATGAAATATCAAATTATTTGTGTTTAAATGTCCTGCTGCCCAGTTCAAACTGGCAAAGATTGAGCTTTTTAGGAAGGAATAAACTCAGACATTCACCCTCAGGTGTTCGGATCCATTGTTTAAAGATTTACAGAGGTAAACTATATTTAGTTGTGGCTGCCCTTAAATGTGCCTTGTATAAAATGTTTTTTTTTCCCAGTGATACTTTCATTACATATGCATTGGTTGTCCCTGTGATATTTTTTTCCCTCTGTAGTTCTTTTTCTCTGTTTCTCTGCAGGCGCAGAAGTATACTCTTACAATATTAACAGTCTTTATCTTCTATTTTTTCTTTCCACTATTATTTTCTGCCTTTACCCCTTTTTAACTTTTTACCTTACCTTTATCTATTTTTATTTCTGTCTTTCATTTCCATTTCTATCTCTGTGTCCATTGCTTTTGAAATAATAGAAAAATATTGTCTATTTTCATTTTTAAAGTGCATATAAACATAATAACCAAAGCATTGTACTAAAAGCTTTAATGCTCCACTTGTGAAACTGTTGAGCTTCTCCTTAGCACCAAGAAAACAGTTGTATGTGCACTAAAACAGGGCACTTTAGATAAATATATACATTTAAAAAAGTAGTAACTACAAAATTTGTACTTATTTGATTATAATAGTCTTTGAAAATGAATTTGATCTGACAGGGTAACCTTATTTATTACAAAAGACACAATCTATCAATCGAGGTCACCCAGACTCAACTGTTCAGTTGGATTCTGATTTTTTTTTAAAGCTCAAGGTTCCAGACTACGGCAATCACATTTTCTTTGTCGCTCCTGGTCTGTCACTGAAAGAAGTCGTAGCAGTATCCTGACTACATTCTTCCTATTACTTACATCTTAGAAGAAACCTTCCTTGTATGCTGATTCCCTTACTAAGCGTCAGTCGTCTTCCATTGACCTGTCATATAGTTGTTCAATTTTCTTCCAAACCATCTGACTGACTAGGTTGACAATTTTATCTAAGCTAAAAACTTAAAACATTAAAATGTGTTCATATTGCTGAAGTTCAATCTTTAAACTAAGTATCTTTCTCTTTCATTATTATTGGCTACTTTTTAGCTTAATTGCATAAAAATTTAAGAAAACAAATTAAAATTAACGGTTGAAATACAACAAAATATAAAGAGTATAATTACTTTTGGAAGGCAGGACAGTCCTTTTGCTACAAATGATGAATGCTCACTCTTAATTTTCTGAGAACATTTACATTAAAGACCATACTGTATGATAAATTTGAATAGGAAATGGAGGAAAAGTCTTAGATCAAACACATTGTGACCATTGAAGCAAGTGAGTCTTGATGGAGATTGAAGGAGACTGAAAATCTTTATCATACTAATGATGGATATTAGCCATACTCTCCAGGCTTCAATGACATTGACAATTTTACACTTGACATTAATTGCCAATCTGAAGTGGTGAAAATCTTTTTCAACCTCAAGAGCGTCACTTTATGAGGCTGACTTAAAAGTTGAGGAGGCTTGTAATGAACATGGACATGGAACCAGCCAAAACGGTCCTATTTACAAGGTTGAAATACCAATAAAAGTTTCAGTTATTGCATTTATTAGAATAACACACACGTACACATCTCCACTGCACATCCACTAAGAGAAGCACACTGTGGGCATTTAAGTCACTTTAATTGTGTAAACCACAATCTAAAGATTCACTCAAAATTGGATTCAGGCTGAACTACATTTAAAAGGCACAGAATGAACAATGACTTGTTTGCTCTTGAGTTTTCTATCTTTTCTCAGCACCAGTTAATTAGATGCTTGAGGATACATCTGATTAAACAACATGCCACTCTGACAATTAAATGTCAAGTGCAATTACAGTGAGTGGAGTGACCCTTTCTTATAACGTATACCCCTTGCCTTGTATCTCTCCACCATCCTCCATGCTCCTTTTTGCTTTTTCACTTTACATATTCACCTTTATAACTGAAGAGATAATTAATAAAAAACAGATTGATTACTGATCCTAAAAAGAACCTTTGTGATTTTTTTGTTATGTTATATAAAAACAGGAGGAACACAACACGTCAATACAGTGGGTTCTAGAAAAGGCTGTCTGGGAATGTTTTGTTTTTAACAAATTCTGTTTATGACAAAGAACTGTCCATAATTAGTCCGTAATGGTGATTTCCTGCTTGGAAAAAAAGAATCATCATCATTATTTTGGTAAACAAGTAAAACAGAACACACCCCATTAAAAACTGTGTCCAAACATTGCTACAAGAAAAAGGTGGAAATTTAAAACTCAGTTATTTTCTATCAAGTAGAAATTTTGTTCTTTAACCATTAAGCATGTTAATATGTTTTGCCTTTTAAAAAAGCAGTTCTGAAACTGAGAATTTTAACTTGGAGGTAAAATAAAACTGTATCAGGTAAAAATAGTTTAGCATAGGTCTGGGCAACTCTTTTGTAAATAAATACACTATAAAGAGAAATGAATAATAAATAATTTTGACCAAGTCTAAGTTTAAGGTGTGTATAATTTTTTTTCATGACCGTAATCAGAAAAGTTATTGGGTCAAAAACGAATAACAGTTGGCATAAAGTACACTTCTACTCTTAATTTAATATGATAGAATAATCTATTTGTCAGTATTGTTTGGCTCTTGAAAAAAAACTAAGGTTTTGATATTAAAATTTAAAGATCCAGAGCCTCTTTCATAATGTGAATAATAGTTTAGCGTCATAGGTGCCCAGGTGTGTTTTAGTATGATTTATTTATATATCTAAAAAAAGAAAAACTAGGCTATCACTATACTTTTCTATAACACCTGCCTTCATAGTTTACACCTTGGATAGGATATTTTATGTTTTGCTGATGGTCCCATATTCCAAACAGAGGTGTCCCAGTTTTAAACAGACTTCTCAGCTTAGGTAAAAACAACATTCCCTGGGGGCCAAACTCCCACTCTCTCACACCAAAGAGAACAACTAAAAATGAAGTCCCTTTGCAAGTTGCCTTGAGACTTGGAAGCTTTCCGCAACAATATTGTTGAGCTTTTCTTGTCTCTCAGCTTCAGTGATTTATGTGTGTTTGTCTGCTGCTTTTTTTTAGTCTAACTTTGTTTTTAGGGCACTTCAGTGTTGTCTCCCCTGGCAGCAAAGTTAGCAGGCTGCTTTAGTGGCACAGGCACTTGCTACACACCTGAGTTCTCAATGGTAAGCGATTTTTTTTAAATGAAGTAATTCATTTAATTTGAAGTAGAGTGCTTTTAATGAACAGTTCATGCTGAAGTGCTTGATTCACATGGGGTGACCATTCCTTTCATCAAATCCCCGCAATCCCTTGTGGACTCCTTTATATTGTCCCCCATGACCCAACTCCATAGTGATCTGTCAACCATTTTATGTTTTACCCAAAACATGTGTGGGAAGTGCTGAATTTTTATCCCCATCTCTCTCTGAAAGAGCGTTTTCCCTAAAGTAATCCAGATTTACTCCTCCATAGAGCCTTCACACTGCTGTCTTGGTGGCTGTGGAGTTAAAGCTTTCAACTGGATCCCCACGGTTTCTCTTTCTCTCACACACTTCCCCACCCATTTTACACGTTCTTCAGTATCTAGCGGTAAGATTTGGATTTGGGTAGGAGTATGTCCAATAGCATTAACACACAGTGGAGTGTGATCCTAGCCATGGAGGGACTACGAGTGGGAAGAGGAGCCTGTTGCAAGATGGTACATCAGGTGCCTGGAAAAGGTGGTGGTGGGGGGGGTGAAATCCCCCAAAATTAAACTTTTGTTGTTTCAGATGGAGCATCTGGTCTACTAAAGCAATCTCTTAAAGAAAAGATGTCAAACTTCAGGTTTCCCCCGAAAGCATTCAAATATATTAAAGAATAGTATTCAATTTAGCAATTTAGTTCAGATTTTTACTGACTTGTCTTGGTCACATGCCTTAAATATCAACATTTTGACTTTTTTTTTTCTTTGCAGTTCTGTTCAAATTTGCAGATTAATTTGCTGGGAAAAAAACAAAAAAGTAGAAATATTCTTGCAGCACACAGGTAATTGTATTTTCATTTTCCAGCTCTGACTGTCATTGTGAGCAGCATATGGATCAGTTTGCTTTCCTGTGCTATCAGGACTGTTATGGACACTGTTATGCTCAGGGCCGGTTCTAGCCCTTTGGTTGCCCTAGGCGAGATTGAGTTTACAGTTCCACAAAGAGTGCTGTGCGGTGAATTGTGCCTACAGTTGTGCAAAGTGTGTGTTACAAAATTGCAAATTGAGTGCAAAGCAGTGTTTGTTCTTTTAGTTTTGTGAACTCGGTGAGTGGATTTGCTATAAGTATTAATAGTTTTAGAAATTGTGCTATAAGAATCAAGGTTGTGTTTAGCATAACTTATGCTATTTGAAATCTACACTTGGTTTGCTCACTTGTTGTTTGCAAAGGGATGGGCACAGTCAACCAAATCTCTTGGTTAACCCATGTTCAGCTACATGAAATAATAGCTCTAATACAGCTTTTCCCCTCTGCTATCAGTCTTTAAAAACATATGTGGAATAATCATGACTTTCTACAAGTTCCAAATGCAATATCAATAATATATGAATATGTGCTAATGTCCACTGAAAGCATGTGCACAACAAATATGTTTTTAATCAGCTGTGTAGGGGGAGAGCTTGGCTTGTGGGCACCGATGAAAACAGTGGGTCTTTGGAGTAAATAATATATACATTTTTAAATAAAATTTCTAAGGTATTTATCATCTTGAAAGTGAATGGAAAGGCAAATTGAATCAATTTGTTTCATAATTAATGTTTAGAGTTTATCACTTTAAATATAACAATATGACAACTTATCCTGTATTTTAGAGCATTATATTAGGATAAGTGTAAGACATTCCTTCTTTTTTTCCCTTGGCACCGTATTCCTTGTTACCACATGGGTTACAACATTGTGTTGCTACTTCTGTCATGGATACATTAAAGAGACTGGATGAACTTGCTTTAAAATTTTGGGTGCAGTTTGGGGCACGTTTCATACTAGAAGTGATTGTTTGATTTCTTTCCCATTCTGGGTCTTATTCATAAATTTAATTTTTTGCCTTGGAAGTTCAATTCAGTTTATTTATATAGCTCCAATTCACAAAATGTCATCTGAAGGCACTTTAAAGAGAAATCACTCTCAGATTGGTTAGGAAAACCAACTGATTGCATCCAGTTATCGATTTGCAAGACATGCTCCTCCTGGATAAACTCGTAGCAATGATTTTCTCTGCAACTGTGCTCTACACTGATGTAAAACTCAGTCCCTACTGGTTGTTTTACAAAAACGATAAGTGACCCGAGTTGATCAACTTTCGTTTACATGCTAATTTCTGCTGCACAAATTGTTTTATGATCCCCATGCAAAGAGTTGTCAGTATTTCCCATAGGTGTTGCAAAAGGAAAAGCATATTTCATACACCGGACTCCATGATTTTTCTCATTAAGTCTAAATCAGGAGCTCTTTGAGTGTCGTTAGAAAGAATGCTCAATGTCGAGGTTTTTGTTAGCAGGCACATGGTAACAAGAAAGGCTTGTGTTATGAACATTAGAGGGATGTGCGTGGGCAAGAGTCTTGTTTGAACTCTCATTTGAATATTTACCTGAAGGAGTTGAGCTGAATGTGGATGAAAAACAAGGTTTCCTTTTGTTAAACAGCATGGAACTCTGAATCAAACCCCACTTTCTTTCCACTCCTGACACGTCTAGTTATTCTGAGATAGCTGCTAAATTTAGTAGTTGAATACATTTTTTCTCTCTTTAGTTGTTAATTTCATTTTTAAATCAGTTTACCAATTAAATGTTAAAAGTATGAAAATTGAGATATGCTATACTGATTGAATAATAATTTCTGCAATTAATTTAGTCAACGATTATCTTACTGAAGTCTATTGGGCAAAATGTAGCAGCCTTTTTGTTTCATGTGTTTACATGGATAAAAAAATTTGTTTAATTAGACATGATGGAATCACAAATTAAAAAGGCGATTTCAGGAAGAAATGTTGGAAGAAACTTGTCAGCAAAAATTAATTACCAATAAAAAATGCCACAGATGAAACACGCAAATGGACAAAGTTATATTTAATTTGTTGCACCAAAAATGTTAATATATGTTATTGATTCAGAAAGGCATCATATAATTATCTTTAATTTAAAACTGATACTAAGTATCAATTAAAGGGCAGTATCACTGTCAACATTAAATCAAATATTTTCTCATATTCTAAGATCTAAATCACAAACGCTGAAAAATTATTGAATGAAATAATAACAAAAGACAGCATTAGTTTAAGACTGGGCATCTTCACGTTACCAGTCCTGAGGCGAAATTCCTTCAGGCCAAACCTTTCTCCTTTAGAACTACAGAAATTAGGGCAGCTAGCCACCAGCCAGTTATTTACCCTGCACACAGTTGATTATTATGCAAATTCATTCCCATTTCAATAGTGGGGGAAGTGGCCCTCTGAAGATGTGGAATAGCAGATAATTAGCACGAAGGCATTTTGTTTGAACCAACTTGAGATGCACAGCCAAGGTTGGGTGATAAACAAGCAACAAAAACACAAGGGAATAGACTACAAGTTCTTTCATCTGAATTCACACGCAGATAAGTGCAAGCAATAATCAGCTGTTGTGTTGCTAAATGTTGCAGCTATTACATCTGTAGAATTGGCCATCTCTCATCTGATTGTCATCATTGTTGTGAACAAGGCTTCAGAGAAGTCCAGGGTCTGAACGACTAACAGCCGCTGTCTAAATTGCTTTGACTGTTGACGAAACAAGGCTGTGGCAGCTGTGCTGATCTGATGTTAGTTTGCTCTCTCTCTCTCTCTGGCTGTCTGTCTGCTTGTTCTTTGCTATAGGTATCATTGTTTCCATTCCATTTCACCGCAATCAGCCTTGGTGAGGGAAAAGTGCTTTTCTATCCTTGAGCTGAGTCTTTGTCCTATCAAGCCCTTTAGTTGGAGCTTCAGATTTTTTTATAAGCCTAAAATTGCGCGTTTGTTTGTGTGTGTCTCTGGGAACCTTTTAGTGGCTTTTATGCTGCAACAACATGTGCTAACGTTACTGCAGTTTAACTTCATAGTGCATATCTTTTAAATGTGTGCTAAGAGTGTGAGTGAGCAAGTCTATGAGCCCATGAATATGATCTATTTTCAGCTGAAGGAGTCTCTGACAAAAGAAATTGCATTAGCGTGACAACAGACATAAAAGGCTTGTTGAAGGCACTATCCCCAGAATAACAAATCTTTTATCTAATTCATGCCACCACTGGTTTTTCTTTACAAACTGAATGCAAAGACCTCTGTCATTTTATTTATAAAAGCTGACAAATATAAATATATTTTTTCTTTTATTTTAATTTTTTTCAAGGGGAATATTCATTCACTTTTTCCTTCATTTTTTTATTTGACAGGGCTCTACAGGTATCAACTAACAGCTTACATTTGCTCACTTACGTAATATAATTTGGCCTTTTCTTTAAGTTTTATTCTACTTAAATACAAATGGCAGTTTTTCAATTATAATTGTATTTAGCCATAATGAAGGGTTTTAAGGCTAAACAGTTAAGGACATTCTACTGCATCTTGCTTGCCCTTAAATTAGGCTTTTATTTGACAATTTCAAATCTTAACTCATTTTATTTTGTTAGCCATTCAGAGATCGATAATCTGGAGTGTTTCAAATAATGCTCTGCTGCTAAATCTTATCTGATTGATTACTACCAACAGATTACTAGACAGTCTTCTAAAGGATTAAACTTGGTTGAGAACAGATATAATAGTTCAATCAATTACACCTGGTTGTCCAGATCCTGAAGCAGCAAATGAGCTTGTGATCTTTGCAATACCACCACTATTTGTGGCACTTGGCATGATGTTCTTTTGTAGTACTTTTTTGTTTTTTCTATTTTTTCAAAAAGTTCCCCTTTGTTCAATGTAGATGGCTGGAGTCCCAAAGCCTTAGAAATAATTTAATAAACTTTTTCAGAAAATGGGCATGTATGACCTTCGTGTCTGTTCTTGAATTTCTTCAGAACGTGACATAATCTGTTGCTTTTGGAGTTTTACTTGATATTGTCCTATAGGTTTCAATGCAGTGATTAAAATAATAAAGCTTGAGTTAAAATACTTGGCTTAATCTCAGCTTTCAATAAAACTTAGTTAATCACAGTCGATTTGTGCTGCTTGAGGGTTTAAACTTTAGGTTTTGTTAATAATAACTGAAATGACCAGTTGCAAACCTTTCCACTGCTCTGCTCCCTTTCCATTTTAAACACAAAATGCACATGCACAACCCTGTACCCACTCCGGAGAGGGAATGCCTATTAAACACGTGCGAGAGCGTGCACAAGCCCGTTTCTCCTTGTGCACACTCTGTTTAAAAGTTGCTGTTATCGTAGCTCATATAAGCTTACTGTGGCCAAACGTCTGACCTAACCCCTAAATCCCTCCATCACTATATAGAGTGGGGACTATATAGTGGACATCATAGTGACCTCAGTTAACTTATCGTTCGGACAGATGATCACTACGTTTTGCTCCCCGTTGTTCACATAATGCCTCCTTCACGGCATGATGCCTGCGCCATCTTTATAAGTCGCTGATGTCAGGTTGCGGCAGCCTATGGCGACAGCAGGCCGCTGTGACAGCAAATCCCATAATGCTTTGCACAGACAGCTCTCAGTGCAAAGCATTCCAAGATATATCTGCCTCTTCTGAGGCCTTTCTTCTCATACTCTTTATAGACACTTTTTCTCTCACGACCCTCGGCCATTTTCAAAGAACCCAGAGAAGAAAGAGAGCTTTAATGACTGTCTGAAACTGTAGCTCACCACACATATAGCCCTGAAAATGCACATGGGCAGAATTGATATCTAACTGGGGACGAGCACGTAGGACGGCCTTACGTAAACATATCACCAGAATGATTGACAATTAGGAGGACCACTTACTTAGATGATCCACCCAGAAATAAAATATTGTCCTCTATACTTTTCAGTTATAAGTACCCAATAAAAAAGTATTTTTTTCTTCATTATTTTACAAAAAAGCGAAAGTAAAAGAAATCTTTGAATCTATAAGGAAGCTTCTTTACAGCACTGCAAATATGACTGCTAAATTCTGAAAGTTGTTAAATTATCCCTTTAAATATTAATTGCTCCCACATAACAAGTAGAAACATGTTAGGGGTAATTAATCATGAGCTCTGTTTTAAGTACATTTAAAGCATACAAGTAGGCTCTCTAATGCATAAGTCTGCATAGAGGGCTGTGGCAAGGTGATCTATCAAGCTACACCAGCTTCCAAACACACAATAACTCTCTCCATAGCTACCTTTATCAACAGGCTAATTTGTCTCCCTCTGCACCTCAAACAATATGAATCCTCAGACATTTCACTTCACACCTTTTCCCTTTATCTCCCCAACCACAACTTAGTGCAGCAATTAGAGAGTTGTGGAGGTTGCAGCTTCCCATTAACTGCTGCCAGTTCAGGGTAGTTGGCACAATCACATTCTCTAACCTGCATTCTTTTGTGACAGATACAGTGTCAGCAGACTCTATATCTGTAGCAAAAGCTACCACAGCCTAGTTTTACCCCTTTTTTTTGCCTTTAGCCGCTGTTGTGTTCCTACTTTTTATCACCCATTCTGCCGGTGCTCTTGTTACATTCTTCCTTGCATACTACTCCCATCGATCTTCCCGCTTGCAATTCAGGATCATACAGGTTCACGGGGGTGATAAAGCAATCAGCACTACTGTAGCGTTAAGTAGGTAAACACATTTCCATTCCTGCAGTGCTCACTCTGTGCAGTTGCCTACACCTTGTATCTTTTTAGCTTGTATCTTTCTTCTCTCCCTGTTTCTTGCTTACGCTTTTCCTCTTTCATGTGCTCTCCTGCTCTTGTTCTACCTTCATCCTCCCAATCTTTTCATGTGGATTCCACAACTGGCAAATCCACAAATGAAAAGTGGAATGGAGTTGGTTGAAGAGAACCAATTTCCTCATCTCTTGTGAAGATTAGCTGTGGCTCATTGAAATGTATGCTTTGTGTTAAGGAGCCTGCCAAATGACAGAACACGGTTGGGGAATTCATAATTATCGTTTTATTACTCTGCACAAAATGGCTACTCCCATTATAAAACTCGAGACAATGTTCATTATTACGTTACCCCAGATGACACTGAGACAGGTGCATCCAAAATGATTTTTATTGTATTTCTTTGCAATATTACCAATTGGTGGAAATCACAGAAGGGATGGGTGGTGGTGGTGGTGGTGGTATCAAAACCCTCCTGTCAACCTGGGAAAAGGCTGATTTGCTCACAACAGTAAATCATTTGAGTAACCTTTAACCCTTAAGAGTAAAAAAAAAGAAAAAAACGAAAGTAAACTCGCCATTAATTTTGGCAAATAATTTGCACGCACAGCCCGGAGAGTTAATGCATTCTTTCCTGTAAACGAATGATCATTTTCATCTACATTGAAGAATTCAACATTATTTCTAATTTATTAGCCGTTCTTCAAACTGGCACTTGTGTTTTTCTGAGGTTCTTGGCTTACTTGATCATGCAGACTAATGTAATGGCGTGTCATTTTCCAATTTTCTAGTTAGGGGTACAAAAAAAAAAAAAAAATGTCTGTCGTCTTCATTTGGGTCAAAGTTCATTAACCAAAATAGTTTTTGCAAAAAAAAGATTAGTGAAAGTTGCAAACTTATAGTATTTGTTGTAGCTTTGACTGTCTGATTTACATAGTGGTGCACATAGTATGACACCACGTCTTTAAATTCATAGATGGAGACATTTTAATTGTAATGAGCTTTATCACCACTAGTAATTAGCACAGTAATGACTGTCAAAATCCCATGGGTTGCATGTCTTGGAATGGGAACACTCTCAGCTTAACTCTTTGTATCATTCCCAGACTGTAATCAATTGGCATCATTGCAAAAAAAATGATGAAATAGAAGCAACACCAGTTAGATTCCTTTAAAAATGTTGCATTTCCTTACGTTATTAATTTATACATCAAAATATTTCAGAAGAAAGTAGGCTTGTGTGAGCGATTCAAACAGCAGCTTTTAACAGTGTGCATGTGGAGAAATGGGCTCATGCATGCTCTTGCATCTTTTTAATAGGGAGCGAGTTCAGGGTAGTGCATGTCCATTTTATTTAAAGTGGAGAGGGCAGTTCTTTTCAAAGATTTGTGAAAATCCTCCACTATACGTTTAAACAATAACAATATACCTATAATAACCAAGGGACTTGCAGAGATTCACAACTCAGGTGGGGATCTAGTGCATGACCAGCAACTGCTGGTCATGCACAACTCCTGCATTAAATAAAAAGATCCTTAAAGGATAAGGTGATACAGCAACATCATAGAAAAAAGTGCTATGGTCAATGGTTTGTTATACTGAAATGTGACCTTATGTTTAGTGGTAAACTTAAATGTTGGTTCATACTTGAACAAACCATCCCATTATAAAATATGGTGGAGGTGTTATTATGCTTTCAGGAGGATTTTTTATTTTAGCTGAGACAGAGAAGTTGGCCAGAGTTGACAGGAATGGGGACTTGGTGGATGGAGAGATGAATGAAGTCTAACGTTAAATACACAGCAATCCATGAAGAAAAGTCTTTTAGAAGTCTTGAAAATGTTTAACAGAATAATAATAGAAATCTGTAATGTCACAAATGTCGAGTTCAGTTAACAGCATTCTACTCTAGGCTTTTCCTGTCAAGCTCAGAACAGAAGGATCCAGTATGCAAAGCAGACAAACAGTTGGTTTTTCCAAAACATTCAGAGACAGGAGGTCAGAGATCCGATGAGGTGCCAGGGGAGAATCCAGGACGGAATCGGGTCACAGTTCCAGGTATGGTATGGTATTCAAACAGGCAGAGATCGGGCGGGAGTCAGAAGACATATCAGGCAAACAGATCAGATGGGAACAAGTAGGCTCATAGGTCGAGAGGCAGAACCTATCAGGATCAAGCAATTAGAATAAAGGAACGCAAGAATAAGTTTCTCCAGCAGCCCAAAATAATCTGGCACTGATGACTGGTCTGAAGGATGGTTAAATAGATACTATTGCAGGTGGATCATATGAGCTGGTAATGAGAACTGGGCCTAGCTAAGCACGTGGGTGAAATGAGTAATAGGTAATAAGACTAGAAATCAGTATGATCTTCGCTTCTCTACTACTGCACTACATCAGAAGGAAATTTTGTTATGATTTTTGCCTTGATGGAAAAAGAAGGGAATCAAAGTCAAAATTTGAGTAGAGGCATTCACAAATGTGCACATGGTCTTGCTGATGGTAACAAACGGCAGATATGCTAGCAAGGACTGGGTTTATAGGTTTTTAAATGAGGATGGGACAGAACAAATGGGTGGTTTGGCCATAGTATTTCTGTCATCTCAACGCAAACAGAAAAACAACACTGCAGGCTCGTGAATAGACTCAGTTATTAACCTCATAAATCACTGAACCGCTGATGGATGCCGTATATGAGACGATTCATCAGAGTTTCTCTCTATCTTTTTCTCATTTGCAGGCATGCTCACATGTGTGCATCGGCATACACACACACTAAAACATAAGCATGAAAAATGTGAATAGTTGGAACTCTTCTGCACCATAGAATGGCATTCCATAGTTTATCAATGTTTTGTTTTTGTGTTCATTTTTTTTTGCTTGAACCTGAATTTATTTTTCCAAAATCCAGTCACATCCTCCGTAGTTCTACCTGGTGTTAGACAGGATATTTGCCACATGGCAGCGGAAGTTACTAAGAGTAAAGATAATCTCCCTGCGAATAATCCTGATGGTTCTCAAGTCTCCTTTTGGAATAGAAAATATAGGGTTGATGAGATTAAAGGTAATGCAGAGGAATGGATTGAGACAGAGCAGATATAGGAGTGAGGTTTAACTTCATAACCAGATACGTTGTGATAGTGATTTAAGAGGTCAGAGAATAAAGATAAAAGCTTGTGCATTATTAATGCTGAATGGATGTAAGTAGATGTGACTGGAAGTTTCTGCTGGTTCTCCCTGAATAATAAACTGTGTTATAACATCCCCATGAAATTATATATTTTCATCAAATCTTGCTTTTATATTGCAAAATATGTATCAGTATGCTATCTTTTTTCTGGTGTCTGTGCTAAAAGGCTAGGTTAAAGCATCCAAATGAATTTTAAAAGTGCTTTTTATTTCTGGGTAGTATGTTGGGAAAAAAAAGTATTTCACCAAGTGTTTGTAAAGGCAGAGATCATTTAAATGCATGTGAGGAAAGTTTAGAATGCACACAGGTGAGACGGATAATGGTGTCATTGGAGCACAGTCGGATCTGTGTGCATGTAGATTGGTCCAGTGACTGTGTGTGCCTCTTTGTGTACTGTACATATTTGTACATGGAGGTTTGCGTGATAGACTGTGTGTAAGCTTGAGGTTCGCTGTCGCCCCCAGTGCAGATTGATGGCTTTTAGACAGGTAATTTATGACCTCTCAGTGCCAGGCAGTGAGAGGGTGATGTGTGACTTTCCCCGCAGATAAACAAGTTTTGCTCTGTGGCCCACACCACCTCACCTCTACATGTTTGTGAAAAAGGAGACTTAGTCCCACACTTTATTTATATATCTTGTCTATTCAAACAGCTCCAAGCTTTGGGGGGCCATAGCTTTATTTTTTTTCTCATTATGTTATCACCAATATTTACATCTAGAGTCATTTTGTAATTTTTTCCAAAAATATCTCTAAAATCAACAGATTGTATTAAAAAAAAAAAAAATCTCTCAGGAAGAAATTACTGTCAATCTTGGGTGTTGAAATGTTGGACAGAGCTGTGATTTCTACTTCTACATGATGTGATACTGTAAGTTTGTGGTATGTGCCAAGTATGCAAACCTGGAGTTGGTCTGAATATTAGGTATAAGAGGAAAACACGCATATAGTATAGAAGCTGTAGGCGTTGTGTCCGCATGTCTCACTCCACGAGGATCATAGTGCTTTAAGCATAACTGAGCCTTAAGATTTTGGACAACAGCGATCACAAATGGTTGTTAATATTGCAATCATTTTCTTATCACTTAAGAACAGTATCACCTGAATACTAAACAAGTTGCTGCAAGCAAAAACATTGAAGCTAAACTTAACTATAGCTGTGATTGTGCAAAACTGTTGGGCTGATTCCTGCTGAAAAGTATTTCAAAAATTGATAAAGATATAATAATGCCTGAAAATGTTAAACACCAATCCAAACTTGTAAATATGTAATATTCAATGTTCAATCTAGTAACTCAATCTGCAAAATCCAATACGTTTTGGCTAGTTTGTGAAAAATATAGAGATAAAAAGCATGAATATCTACACCCTGGAAAACGAAATGAACTGCGTAAGGATTCATGCTTGTTTCTATAATATACTGTATTGATTAGCGGAGTATCTTCATTTATTGAATATATTAAAAATTGTGCAGCATACTGCCCCATGTCCAGACTGCATCTTAAAGCATTATATGTCATTATTTAATTGCTGTTTTGGTGAAAGGTATTATTTAGGAAATAAGATGCCAGGTTAGTGATTTAAACAGCTTGCATGTGTGTTAAAAAATCTTTTTTGAAGTCTGATATAACTCTTTAGCTAATGTCAAGCTGTATGCTTGAGTCTGCTAGTGACTCGCTGACAAAATGGATTCGATAAAAATGAAGAACCTCAATTACCTAAATTGTTCATCTGACTGCATTGTGAAAAGTCAGTAGAAGAAAGAGAAGAAGACAGGTTGACAGAGCCACTGATGAAACTACAGTTGCAATTTAAATCGGGAGATCATATTGGCCCTAAACCTAGGCTGCCCAATGTCAGCCCAGTTAAGAAAAAACCCTTTTAATCAGCTACCATTGAAATCAGCTATTCTGAGCCCTGCTCAAAAACCATAGGGCTTTTTATTCTTTAAAAGATTCCAGACTGCAGTTGTTCACCTGCTGCCCAGATTCTAATGTAAAAAAAACATACTTCAAAGTGAACAGAGTTTTCAGCACAATATAAAGTTTACAAAACCTTTATGTATAGAAATATAAAACATGACATGTATAGCTATTTTAGCTGTATAACCATATTAGAGATAGATAAAGAAAAAAAGAGGGGCATTTTCTTAAGTGCATTTTAAATAATTATATTTTCGAAAAATAGTCTTATATTATTTAATTGAACTGGGTACTTATTATAGTCTTGGCTCATAATTTTGATAAACATGCTACCCATATTATTTTTTGTAGCAACTCTGCTTTTCAATTTCTGCTTGACACATGATCTAATTTATTTTAAATTAATAAGCCCACCAGTACCAAATAATTAACAACACATGAACAGATTCATTTCTATAACTCACAACAAGCGTACATTGTGTCACCTTTTAATACAGTAAAGACCCTCCTAACCTTTTACTTTTGTTTTATCCCTCCCTTGGTGAGAAGCTTGGAGCTTTGACACGCCAGTCATCATTTACTGTAATATAGTGTAAAATCGATCTCATGGTGGACCTCACTGGAACAGTAAATTTGGGAAGGGGCTACAGATTAATTTCAAGGTCTTTTTCGGTGAAACATATGGTCTATCTGAAGCTGGCTGAAGACATGAAGGTGTAACATTATATTATAATTTATCATGTGGCTGTAGCCTTCACTACCCTTGAATCTGCGGCATACATTTATAGAGGGGACAAGATAGAAATAAACATCAAATGGTGGCGTAGCTCAATCAATTCCTTTGTCCATCCAAGTAATTCTCCCCCAGAGAGCAGCACTGTGGCAAACTACGCAAAATACTGGGAGTAACCGGGCAGAGAGGCAAGAAAGATTTGTGAGCAGACCTTGACTGATGGATTTGAAAGTTATTGCATAACAAGGAGTATGTGTAATTTATTGCCATTTGCTTGTGTCTTGTTTCTTTTATAGGAGAGGCTACATTACAGTTGCATGGCCAATTGCTGCTTCCATAAGTTCTCCTTAAACATATAAATCATATGCACCATGTTCAGGGGGGGTCAACAAGCAGGTACCGACATGTAGCTATAGTTTCAAAGGTCTCTTAAAGGACGTTTTCTGTACTTGATATAAAAAAGTACAAAGCTGCAGCCCATTAGATCTAGACCAAATTCTTGAAATTCCCTTTGACCTGTAGTCTTGGCAAACACATATGGTTATCTGAGTTGTGTTATAGATTTAACACCAATAGTTGTCAATTGAGTAGATATGGTAGGGTGACCAGACGCCCTCTTTTTCCCGGACATATCGTACTTTTCATACCTAAAAAAAATGTCCGGGGAAATTTCAAAATTTTGTTCAAGAACCAAGCCCTGAGCTCCAGGGCTGGTCCGGGAACTCCGGCGGACGGGGGTTCTGACAGCAAAATCATATTTTCATGTGGGATTTTAATCTTGATTAATAGACTTTGCACAGACGATGTTTTGAGGTGGATTTTCTCACTTTATACAAGCTTATAACAGCACATACAGAAAAGCCACTCTCTGCCATTTAACAAAGGAGCAAAATAACCATCAGATGTATCTCTACACACTTTACTGGAAGGGCTTCAGGGGCGTCAGAGATGCTCCTGCAGTGCATCAGACCTTAATGTGTACAAGCATCTAAAATGGAAAATCAAATGTTTTTTTGCTACTGAAATTGAATTTGGAGTTAGATTAGGATTAGGCTCGGTCAACTTAAAGAGTATTGGTAAATGTAACATTTTAGGTTGGTCTTACTGTATACTGTCAGATGTACCTTTGAGCTTGACCTTTACCAGACTATTCTGAGAACCAGATTTGTGAAACCTTGTCATTTCCCTTGTTCTTCACAATAAGGACTTGTGCTAATTTATTACACATAATGCAAATAAAATACAGTGAAGTTTGTTAAAGTGTAAGAAAACATAAGACACTTTAAGAGCTAGGCACCATAAAAACCCAGCAAGTTCAAACATTTTTTTCATGGTAGCAATTTCATGAGGCCCGCTCCCAACAACGTGCCAAACCATGCCGTTCTGTCATCCTATTTTTCATAACACCACTTTCTTCCAGGGCTAAACAATAACAGAAGGGACAGACTTTAATAAGGCTCCATCTTAGCTTTGAGGTTTGTGGCAACAGTAACTGTGTATATTTATTATTGATGTCTAGCACCTTAGCCCTGTGTTTGCAGCAAAGGAATGGAGCGGGAGAGAAACCAGGTCATCTACTGCACTATGGAGAAAGTGCCAGAGGGCCCACTGACTCACCCAACCAGCATTATTGCATTATTATTGCATTTCTTTCATTACTGCTATCACCTGCCTTTTCAATACCTCTAGCTGGGAGTCAAAGTTCCCATAGTGTTTACCTTATGGTCTAATGGAGAAGCACTCCTCACTACTACTCATACTCTGCTAAATACACACATAGTCAAAGACTCCTTTTGCAACAGCTCTTACCTTTTTATATTGCTCTTCTTTAGTTATTTTTCTCAAATTTTAAGAAAAGGGATGGAAATGTGTCTTCAGAACATACACAATATTTTCAATTCAGTAGAGTTGCTTTAAGGTATAACTTGCTGATTAATAGGCAATGTATTTCTACAAACATTTATACTATATCCTACACTGGAGTAATACCTTGGTCAGGGGAAAGATGTTCCTCCTTTTAATGCCTGGTTCGAAAAATGTTAGTGTTTAGGGTACAATTTAAAAGGATGGAACTATGTTGTATAGAAAAGTTTTATTAGGTCAATGACATTGTAAAAAGCTGTTCTATTTTGTTTTATGTTATACTGACCCCCTTGGGTGTTTTTCTTGTTTTAGTGATGAGCACAGACTCATGCTGCCAATACAAGGTGCTATATATATATATATATATATATATAT
>NW_015150647.1:525115-566177 GCF_000732505.1 Cyprinodon variegatus
TCTTGGATTTTCTCATATCGTATGGACTTGATGGATTTTTTCTCTAGTGATTCAGATCGATGTTGTCTTGTTTTCACTCAAATAGCGTCTCAGACTCATAAAGCTTTGCTCCTTATTTATCTCCAGATGCCACTAACATGCAGATAATATTTATCTCATGACAAATGTATTAAGTGGTGTCTACCTTAAGAAGACCACGCCACAAATGTGAGTGGTCTCTTCAGGATAGTTTCCCATCAAGGTTAACATGTAGTGATTAGGGTAAGACAAGCTGTTGCCATGGAAATGAAAAAAACAGCAGTGATGACAAGGATGAATCATGGCAGACATTTGTTAAATTTCCAGTGTTCCTACACAGACTTAAATGCTAACCTTATCACTTTTCATGTGTCTAATTTTTGAGTGGAACTAAGATTTTTCCTTCTTTAATTGTATTATGTGCTGGTGAAACAGACAGTTGGAAATTATTAGCCTACTTTAGTTGTGATTTTAGTGTATTATTTGTCACATTAATCCAAGACCTGAAGTAATTTAGTTATTTACTTGTTGATTTACCAAACAGTTACATCTTTCCTATGTAATGTTGTATTTAAGTCAAACATTGGACTTAATTGCTTTTGGTATCCCACCATGTTGATTAGTTGATTGTTGATTAGACCCATTGAAAGCAAATATGGAAGGGCAACGTTGTATAAAGCTTTAAAAATAGGTAGAATTATTTTTAAAAAGATCTTGCGTTCTAAACTCTCTGAAGGAATTTGTCTATCATGTTTCCTGCTGTACTATTGCAGTCAAGTTCATCTAATGCACCTGTGAACCACCTCCCTCAGCAATGAAAAAAAGCATATAACCTTTACCCCTGCTTTTATGTTCTAGTCTAGCAGCTGGTTAACCGCAGGTTTTCGAAAGCCTTGAGCTAGTAGAGGTCCAGCTTTTTTCTCCACCAGTGTCCAACCCTTTGACCACTTTTCTACAGATTTCTCTACATTGCCAAGCACATATCAGAAAACTACTCCGCCTTAAGGCTGATTTATACTTCGAAACCAGGTCGTCTGCGTACAGTAGGTGTTGCAGTGAACAAAAAGACGTACCCGCCCCCTCCGCAGACACTCTGCTCACCTCTCCCAAATTGTAGGTGACTGCAGACAGTGCCGCAGACAGGAGGCCGGCTTGATTTGTTTTTATAACCGTAATTGCGGAAAAAAACTTGTGAAGTTGGACCAGCTAGAAGAGCTAGGTGTGCGAGAACACTGGGACCCTTTTTCCTCCTGGATCCCCCACTCTTTTTCGCCCTTAATGTCCCTCTGTTGTCGGACAAACCGCCTCAGCCGTATCAGACCCACAGCGTATAGTGCAGACCACACTCAAAATTGAGTATAAATCAAAAATGTCTGTGTCAAGCTTACTTCGACAAACTGCTGCGGGGAGTATAACCAGCCCTCTAGGTCTATGAACTGGACTGTTACTTCAACAATTAACTATGTCAGCCCTACGAAAGTGATTCTAACTCCACTTTTCCATCTTATCAGCTTCTACTTTCCCTGCTGCTGTGAATAGCTAGTTTTGCACCAACTGACTCCTTAGTACTAAGTTGTCCCCAACTGAGCTTAACCTGCTGGCACCAAGTTTCTGGTCACTATTTTTTCAATACATTGACAACATTTTATGGTGGAACACCGTTTCTGAATCAAATAGTTTTCTGTTCGCACTCACATCACACAGCAGCAATCAAAGCATAATCTACACATGTAAACGCAGCTTACGGTACAACCTAAAAATAACCAGACATATCCACAAGGAATGAGCAATTAAAGGTGGGAAACATTCCTGAGTGTTCTCAGGTTGTTCAATATAGGTTAAGCTTTAGTTGTTCTTGGGACACAAGATTGTTTGTACCATTTAAACGTTTAGCTGGCAATGTGTACCTGAGACCTGAAAGAAGGAGAACACATTCCTTTAAACTTGTGTGTTCTCAGGTAGCTGCGTGGGATGGTTTTGGTTTCTCTTCACAAACTGTCTCTTCCAGGTACAGGGCAGGGGGTGCTGTCAAATGGCAATTAGTTTTGCTGGCAATTTTAGCAAGATTGAACAGACAGTTTGTCTTTTTCAAGGACAAGGTCTCATACCAAGCAATAAAACCAGATGTTAAACAAACTAGGCTCAATAAAAGATTGGTGGAATAAATTCATCAGCGTTTTATTAATTCTAAATATATTAAATTATAAATAAAATAAGTCTTTTATATTGCTTTTCTATCTGGGCAAGGATAACTTTGTAGTTGGTTCCTCAATGCAGTTGATGCACAATCTTCTTCAGCATTCATTTCCCCTGGCAGTGCCTTGAATACTGCATTGATAATCCTTGGAGGAGAGGGCTAATGCCCCTAGATCTCTCCCATGAGAGACCCTACCCTTGCATCCCTACTGTAATGCTGATCTTCCTCTTCTCTCCCTAGCGCCATCCGCAGCAACACAATAATTAAAGAGCTCAACCATCCTATCGCTATAGAAGCCTCCCTCCCTAGTCTCAATTATCCCTAGCATGCAATGATAATTTGATGTACATAGGTGCTAATTTCATATAAGTTAAAAGGCAATTAGGAAAATGTGTCTTTTTGACGGGCAAAGGGATTAAGGCTTAGCTGCAATGCCATGACTCTTCATTGGCTGCAGGCTTATACTCTGTATGAAACCCAATGCTTAGCTACACCATTATCGGTCATCACATTAATAACCTCATATTTCACATCTTCATTCGATGTGCTACATTTAATTAAAGTGCGAGGTTGTGTGACAAATTAATGCCTAATTGGAAAGCACCTTTTGAACAGTCTCTTTGCCCTACACCAGATGTGGTTGGTTATGAAGTGAGATTTTGTTTTCATTTGCTTTTAAATACTCTGTTTTTGCACTTAATTTTTATACTAAATTAAAGTCATAAACAGAGACAAAGGAAAAATTTGTTTGATTTTAATCTATACTAAATGAACATTTGTAAACTGAACAGACATAAAAAAATTTAACCATAAAAACTTTCATCTAGCAAATGAAATAGTTGGGTTTAATGAGCAATAAAAATTTTATTAAAACAGGCTCAAACATTTTTGTATACTGTGTCTTCAAAGAAACTTGACAGTATGTGCAATCCATTTTTTGTGAATCAATATACAGATTATATTCTAATAAAAAAAAAATGCGCAAATGAATGGGTGGAGGATATGCAATTGCAAACATTTGAAACTTAACTGCAGTTGCATTTTTTGTATCTTTTTTAGTACTTCTAAAACTCGGGTGCAAACATGCAAAAATATTGGCGATCAATGTTGCCACAAGGAGGAAATGAGCAAGGAGGGATTGCTACAATGCCAGAAGATAGAGATTTTCTGGGTGCATGGAAACATATTTGGACCATCTGGTATAACAATTGTTGGATTAAGAGAGCAGGGGTTTGTTTCACGAAGCAGGTTTACCGAACACTCTAAGTTCTCTAAACCTGAAAACAGGGACACTCATACTTTTCTATTTCACAAAGAGAGTTCATTCAACCTGTTTCAGGGTTGAATGAATCCCCAGAGCTAACCTGGTGGGGAGCAGGTTTTCCTCATTTAACTGGGAGTATCTTTAGTCTCGGCTCTGCTAACAGCCAATCACGTTTTATTTCCTCATTTAGTCAGGTTTTTTTTTACCTAGGTTTGTGTATAAAATATATATATATCTATATACCATTTACTAGGTACTTTACATGCATGAGGTGTTAAAAACAAACATTTTACGTCAGTTTGATGAGAATCTTATTAAAGAATGATCGGCACCTTTTCACCGTGTTTTAAATATTTAATTGGAGAACATTCTAAACCTTAGTTGACAGGAAATTAGATTACTTGTTTTTGCTTTGTTTAATAAGAGCAAGATGCGGATCATTTTATCTTTATTTAGTTATACTTAGGGTACACCAAGAACTACTGTATGACAGAGGAGACTCATCCACAACCTCTGACAAAATTATCCTCCTCTTGCATGCTTCCACTGTCCATAGTGTTCCTTGAAAATGTTGTTGCTAAGTCACCAATTTAATGCTACTTAGTCATAATGTAATTTCCCATTGGGAACCTAGTAGCACTAAGTTGCTAACGGATTAGCAAAAATGCTTCTGAGAAACCAGCCACAATCAAACTTGCTTGCAAACCTTCCGCCCTCTTGATAAACGACCAATTCACTTTATTCACTTGTCTAAAGTCATGCACCGCTCAGGAGAATTCCAAACTGCAACGGTCTGAATGGCCGTTTCCCTGGAATAGGCTTTAAGACACGAAAGCTCCTAACCTTGCATGGAGGGTACCATCCCAAATCCAGAACCCTGAGACTGTACACCCTGTACGCCGTAAGGAGGCCGAGGACTATGGAGTGTGAGAGCTATTATCCAGGATGAAACATCCAAGATCCTTAAGTACTGTACATCAAGGACAAGACTTCAACAGATGACATGCTCAGTGAATTCCTCAGACAATGGGGAACAGAACATGAGGTGCTGGAGGTACTTTCATAGTGGGATAAAGCCCCTACATGGGATATACCACCAAAACATAATAAAAATGGTGGATATCAGGAAATCCTACCAATGGTTAGACAAAGCCAGACTGAAGAACAGCACAGAGGCACTCATTATGGCTGCACAGGAGCAGGCCCTGAGGACCAGAGCAATAGAGGCCCAGATCTACAGGACCAGACAAGACCCCAGTTGCAGACTGTGCAGAGAGCCCTCTGATACAATCCAGCACATAACTGCAGGGTGTAAAATGCTGGCAGGGAAGGCTTACATGGAGCACTATAACCAAGTGTCTGGAATAGTGTACAGGAACATCTGTGCAAAGTATGGGCTAGAAACCCCAAGGTCAAGTGAGAAACACACCCAAAGATGGTAGAGAATGACTGAGCCAAGATCCTGTGGGACTTCCAGATACAGATGGAACGAATGGTAATGGCACACCAATGGGACATTGTGGTGGTGGACAAAAATCAGAGAAAAGCCGTTGTGGTTGACATAGCAATACCAAGTGACTGTACATCTGGAAAGAGGGACATGAGAAACTAGAGAAATACCATGGGCTCAGAGAACACCTGGAAGTTCAAGGCATCAGTGGTGCCCCTGGTCATTGGCAGTGACCCTCAAACTTGAGGAGTGGTTACAGCAGATCCCTGGAAATACATCAGACATCTTGGTCCAGAAAAGTGCAGTTCTAGGATCAGCAAAGATACTGCACAGAACCCTCCAGCTCCCAAGCCTCTGGTAGAGGACCTGAGCTTGGAGGAAAAAAGGGAGACCACCCGCGGTAGATAAAGAAGAGTTAGTTATATTTAGTTATATATATAAATGTATGTGTATGTGTATATGTATATATGTATGTATGTGTATATACAGTATGTATGTATGTATATATATTTGTATGTAGGTATGTGTGTGTGTGTGTGTGTGTGTGTATATATATATATATATATATTTTTTTTTTCTTAATACTGTTACTTTCGAATTTTTGACACCTCAGACTGTTTTGGGAGATATTCGATTATAGATGGGTCCTCTTCATCAGGATTCCCAGTGTGGGATAAGGATTATTAGTGCAGGCTGAAAGGCAATATTAACCGAAGCAATAACCGTGCAGGATATTGAAATATGATGCATGCTGAGAGGAGCTACCTCAAATCTACATTCTCCATTTCACCTGCTGTTTTGTTTAGATCTAGTGTTTTGTGTTGCCTACACTTTGTGCTGTTTTATGTTCTGCTCTAATAAAGATCTAACAAATTTTATTTGTTTAGGAGCAGCAGACAAACAAATACCCATGACAAACAAGTTAAGCCCCTTTGATTTCAAACTTGTAGCAAATTAAGGTTATATTGGACTAGTCACAATGTTATATTTCATTATGTCCAACCTGTTTTTTTGTTTTATTTTTATTTCAAGAAAATTCCTCTCTATGAAAAATACAATGAAGTGGCACAAGCAGATTTAATAGCTATTCAAATCATTCACAGTGAAAACTTTGGGTTTTCTTTTCTTTTTGTCCTGACTCTTTGACCCTGTTTCTTTGTCTGGATAACACTTTTTTGACACAGTCTCTTGTTTAAACGTGGCCTGAAGTTAAGTAGTTGCCCACTCTCTAAATAAGTCTCTGTCCATACAGTCCATGTCTTGATAGTTTCTCCCATACCCTTTAATGGGCTTTGCTTCACAATCCTCTCAAGCCTGTGGTTATCCCTGCAGCTTGTGCACCTTTTTACCTCACTCTTTTCTTCCATTCAACTTTCTGTTAACATTCGTGGATACAAAAATCTGTCAGAGAGCTTCTCAGCAATAATCGCTTCTGGTTTATCCTTCTTGTTGAGGATATCAATGACTGGCTGCTGGACAGCTATCAAGACAACAGTCCTGCCTGTGATTTTGTTCACTGTAAATTGGTCATAACAAAAAAATCCTTTTTTTTTAACTATTGCCATTTTAGCTGTAAATAATAATAAAAATAAAGAGAAATAAACACCTCAAATGGACCACTCTGTGTGAGAAAATTTTTAAAACAAATTTCATTTTAAACAAATTGAAATTAACTGTGACCCATGTGAGAAGGAAAATCATTATTGTGGAAAACATTAAAAAAGCCTATACTTTTTTTAAAATCTAAACATATCTTTCTGCTTCCTGTATCTGTTTACCTAATTTATGAATTTCTGTTCAAAGACCCATTTACCACTCAAAATTTTGGCTTTTTTTTTTTTTTACAACCGGGCTTAAATATAACTATAAAAGATTTTAAATGATGCTAAGGGGAAATTAAATTAATGACTAGAAAATACAGAATTACATAAATCAAAGTGCAGCTAAAAACTAATAGCTTGAATGCAAAAATCCAAATCACCAGATCATGACAGGAAACTATGTAGTACTCAGTGACCAAACCCTTTGCCTTCCACTGAGTCAGTTGATACATTTTCTTACTCTTATTTGAGGTTACTGTTCACAACTCTTTTACCTTCCCTTGTCCCTCATCTCATGTACAGCTATAAAAAAATCCACTCTTATCCACCCCCCCACACACTTACACAATATTGTACACCATTTCTGGGAGTTGGGATTATGAACTGTGTCCCAGTGCATCCATATTTCAAAGTTATATCTCTGGTGTCACTCTACATCTTGTCTGTGAAGGCAACATGAAGAACTTGGCTCATGTTTAAGTATGTTTATATTGCTGACCTAGTTGTTGGGTTCTCCGTGTATTGTTGTTGGCTATGGCAGGACAAAGCAAGCAATAATTTTCTTTTTCAATTTAGTTCATCATATAACACACAAGGATGCATATTAACAGGCTTACACTTGGCTATAGATGTATGGACATTGATCCAAACACATTTGCATACACAAGGCACTGGGCCTATGCTTTAGCTCCTTGTAGCACTCTTATGATAGATGAGTACATGTGTGCATTTATATTTGCTTTATAATAGATATAGAAAGCTACAGTCTCTTGGGAAGTGATGGGGTAGCTGTTTGGTTACAATACGAATTAGCTCATGGTGGATGGATAATTGAAGATCTGAGCAGTATACAAAGGCTGGTTAGATAACCAGGAGAACATTGAAGCATGTTGAATGCTTTAGTGTTTCATTTAAAACCAAGCTATTCAATAATGTAGAGAGGCCTCTGAAAGCTCAGCTGAGTATTCACAAGCACAGAGAATGTCAACCATGTTGGCAGGGCTGGAGTAAAAGCTTGTTACTAGCTGTGTTTTTGTTGGGTTGCAAAAGACATGTAGTATCTATTTGTGTTTATAATTTTCGACAGTGGCCTTGCATCTTTTTTGCAGTGCTTTGTTTTATTTGGAGAGATGTTTTTTATTTGGACATTTGAAAGCTTCCTCAGTAATCATCATCAGCTTTTTTATGCTTTAGTTGCATCATCTATATGGTCAAAATTGTATTAAGTATTTGGGGTTTTTTGGAAGTTTTAACTTTTATCAATATACAGTAGAGACTATTTTTTATTTTGATTTGTTTGCGGTTTTTTGTTTAATTTTATTTGACGTATTATTCTGTCCTGTTCAGATATTACGTCTGGTTTATGCTTGAATATAATTTCCCATAGTGTATTTTTCACATCTAATAACAACAGTATAAATCTGGGTAAATTACCCTATTTACTATACTTTCTGTATTTAAAAAAAAAAAAAATTGCTTGTGTCTGTTCAGATGCATGACCCAGTGAATGAATTGTTGATATGGGGGAAGTCCCAAACACCAAACGTCCTTTAGGCCTTAGTTTTTAGGCTAAATCTGGTCAGTCCGCCATAGTCTTGATTTAGTCCAGAAATAGTTGCTAAAAGTTGGGTTATGTTTGGTCTGTGTGATTTTGTCCTATTCAGTACTATAATAGACATTGAAAAGACATTGCAAACTCAGTTTTTAATGTCTTTTCAACGATCTGAACATTATGGCTTTTAACCTATCAGTTCTCAACCATATATAGACGTTCAGATGCAAATAAATGTCTTTTCAACCAATTCTTGCTTGTGAGGATCAAAGACCTCGAGGTATGCCCATACAGCACAGAAGGACATTAAAGTGTTTTAAATGAAGAACTGAGGGATTCTGACAATGAAATCCAATTGGCAGGCATTATTGTGTGTAAGATAGGTGAACTGAGCAAATGGTAAGTGGCCTGTACTTACGGTATAGCACTTTTTTTTAAGTGAGGAGACTTGACGAAAGCGCTTTAAACCACATTCAGTCATTCACCCATTCAAGCACACACTGATGGTGTCACCATTAGTAGACCATGTGGTTAAAGTGTCTTACTAAGGACACAAAGAAGTTTAAGGAGAGGGAAAAAAACTGAACTCTTAACTGCAAAAATTTTTAACAAGAATAATATGTACTAAACCTAGAAAATGTCCCCCCCATGCAGCTGGAACTATTGGTTCAGTCCAAGTAGCCTCTCCCATAGTCAAGGTAACAATATTTTGTTTAGGAAAAGTTCCTGAGACTACCTATGAAAGAACCTTGGGAAATGCCTGCTCTAGCCATTGCGTGTCTTTTTTGTGCTTAGTCATTTTATAGGTGCAGTAAAAACAGACTTCTAGATCAGCCATGTGTGGAAAAATGGATTTGGCAAAATATTCCCCAGTGCATCCAGGAGAGTGTAGATTAGTTCTACCTTCTGCTGAATGGTATAATCAAAAAACAGACTAAAGCT
Organism: Cyprinodon variegatus; assembly: GCF_000732505.1. Taxonomy (NCBI): domain Eukaryota; kingdom Metazoa; phylum Chordata; class Actinopteri; order Cyprinodontiformes; family Cyprinodontidae; genus Cyprinodon; species Cyprinodon variegatus. The sequence goes on from NW_015150647.1 coordinate 534,359, forward strand.
GCAGCAAAATATTGGATAACAAATTAGTTAGCTGAGATCTATGGAATAAACAAAGTTCCAGTGTTCTGAAATAGTTACACAACCAGATTTACAGAATAATTATTTGGCAACTTTGCTCTATTTTAATCAAGCTATTCTTAGAAAGGCCAATCCTCTATATTAAACAAAGCACATTCACAACATGATCAATTTCCAACAAGCTCAACCAAAATCAGATATAAGATGGCAACGAAGACACAGTGGGGTAATTTAATGTAATCTAGCGCTGTTCTTTAAAGAAAATATTTTAAAGATGCAAATAAAGCAAACATTTATTTTCTGTTCTCATAAACTGAAATTGGAATTTTGGAAAGAAAATATAATTAGGAAATTTGAATTAAATGCTATTTTTTCCTGAAATGACTTTACCATTTTACATCAGTTGTTTTAGGTAAAAACTACATCCCATAAAAGATGTCTTTCACAGGGAACAGATCCGATGCTACTTCCCCCTTTAACAACAACTAAACTTACCTCCTATAGTTTTTATAGCCTACTAGGGTTTTCACATGTGCTGTCAGCTCCTCTATTAGGGAGCATGCATTTAAAGTCAGCTATCCTTGGATTAGGTCATAGTAGAATATTGATCGGGAAGATATTTTTTTTATGAGAGAGGAGAGAAATCCACCACATTTTGGAATAGGACAGGGTGGGAGTTGTTTATATGTTCTGATTTTTTCTTTTCTCAAAACAGAGCATGAGATGAGGTGAGAAATCCATCCAACCAACCAACCAACCAACCAAACGACAGAGCGATCGCTACAGATTTGTAATCACTAGCATGATATCTAAGAAAGCAATCCAAATCTGTGTTTCCCTAATTTGAATGAATGTTACGAATGTTAACATACAATTTTATATGTTTCATTTTCAGAGAGTGACTTACACAGAACTTCATTTTTAAAAACCTCATCAAAACACATTTACATATAATGCTACTTGTACTTTTGAACAATAAGATCATATTTATCATTTTTCTTATTTGATTCTGAGTGCAGCGTGGTGCCAGGGTATATGTTAGAGCTGGAACTGGCAAAGCAAGAAAACTGTCTTGCCCAAAGACATAAAGACTGAGACAAACAGAACAGGGGTTCAGAGCGAAACCTACTGGCTACAGGACAAACCCCTACCACCTTAGTCACTGTTGCCCCGCCCCTTTTCAGACAACTGGAATTTAAATATAACCGATATTTAACAGAAATGGGATCATATCCAAATGGCTACCTGTAGCATCCAATGAACCAAACTGAGGAAGCTGTATATATGAACAGGGATTCTGCCAATAGCTGCTCATAGAGCATTCAGGCGGAGCTGCTACCCTAGAAAATCCCCCAAACTCCAAAGGGATTTAAACATGGTCTGTTTTTTATTCTTTGGCATGCACACACAGCAACAGGAGAGGGTTTGTGGGCAGTTCTTACATTGTGGGTTAGATATGGGTTAGAGTCAGAGTTAAGCTTTAGAAATGGGTTACAAATGAATGGAATTCAATGGAACATCCCCACAAGGATGGGAAACATGATTGAGCGAGTGTGTGTGTGTGTGTATATCCTAAGGTACTGTGGTATTGGTGTTTAGTCATCCATCAATCTTATCAGTTTCATCATGTGTTGTGTTGTTTCACTAGTGCGGAGAAGAAGGGGCTGTACGTGTTTTCTTTTTTTCACTTCATGCATTGCTAGCCACAGCTTTGTTGACCAGGGTCTGCTTGTATGTGTACTTTGGCCATGACATTAGGGCTGTGTTGGAACAACCAAAGAATCAGTGGGACAGAACTTGACAAGAGAACACGAAGGTTCCCTCAGGAGAATGTTAGATGGAAAGGAGAAAGGAGAGGGTGGGGTATTCATTTTGTCTCTGTTGGATCCAGTGTTTCTTTATGCCTTAGACGAATTCTGAACAATAAAAATATCTAGATTTGAAATAATTAAAGTATGAAACCATTAGTTGCTAACTTGTTTTTCTTAATTTACAGTTTGGTTTGTGATGTTGTTGCACTCTTACTAGCTATTTTTAATTTGAAATTTACATAAACATAGAAGTTGTGATGTTATATATGCTGTGATACCATGATTAGCCCTGATGGAAGACTTTGGCAAATTTCTGTAGAAGACGTACAACGTGCTGTTTTCTAAACCGATACCAAATAGTATGTTTCTGCATAAAGGTATTCAAACAGAGCTGCTTGCAACTGGTTCTCCTTGGAACTTTGGTACATCTGTTGGAAAACAATAGCTTGTTTAAACTGTAAATTAAAAAGGGCCCTATTCACCAACATGTAAGACACAGGTTTTTGAAATTGGTTTTAATAGCAATGTCTCCAAGGTTTTTTTCACGTCTAGTAGTCTGGTAGACCTACAGCTGGGGTTTTAGTTTAGCTGGGGATGCCACACTGTGCTGGTCTGATTTTGGGTATATGGGTAACCAGGTCGTGACAAATCACATATTCTTCTTCTGTGTCTCCTGTCAAAATTGCAAAATACTTACCTGTTTTGCCTGTGCTTACCCACAATACTTTCCATCTTTGTCCAGTTCTGTTTTCTGAAATTTTTGCCCCCAAACACCACATAAATGTATTTTCATGAAAGTCCAGCAGATTGGACATGCATTTATAAGACCTCAGGTGTAAATGGAATGTATGGAAGTCAGCAAGGAACCTCTTTATAAGATTTTGTGCTCTTGCTGTTGTGGTCAGCCAAAAACCTTTAATGCTGGAACAAGACAAGATGACAAATGGTCCAATTCAAATTATCACACTAAAAGCTGATCAAATGCTTTTTAGAACACAATAAAGTGCTTTCCAGTTAATTGCACAAATCGGTATTAATTGTTTTGATATTTATCTTAAAGTTTCCTATCTGATTAAAACAGTGAAATTAAACAGTATGAGTACTACTTTCATTTTCAATTGATGTTTATTGCCTAAAAGTTTGCAAATGTTTTCTGCCTACGGAAACACTGTGAACATTGACTGTGTAAATATAATCTGGTTTGCAAATGCACATTTGACACTTGGCTGCAGGATGCCTTACATGGCTGGCAGTGTCACTGTGTGAGATGGCTGCTGTTGTGATGAGAAGTTGATTATAGCTCATCTTACTGCCAGCACCCTCAATCAACATCCACAACTAAATGGATAAGTAAGAGGAATGTTTATTCTGGCCTGGATTCTGTGCACAGCAGTGTGGGGACATAAGCCCCATGCCTTATTTCAAAGCTCAACATTTTGATTTCTAGCTCTCCGGTTCCCTTTTTTTTCTATTTTTCTCTTTCCCTCCTGTCATTCAGAGTCTCTCTGTCACAGAGAAATGTTTATGAGCTAAGCTCAAATTGTGACTTAGGCTGTCCTCTCCCTTGTCTCCATCACCCAATGTGTTTTTCTCCGATCTCCCGTCTCTATGCCAGAGTCAAATTGGGCAACCCTTAACATCTCCTGCAGACCCTCCAAACAACCTGCTCCCTCTCTCTCCAGCCAGGCTCAACCAGTCTGCCAGTCTGCTGTGCTGCTCTGTGCTCTACACGCTCCAGTGCGCTGTCGGCTGGTGACAGGCTATTTGGGATTTACCCACTGCTGCTCTGCTTGTCTCTTCATCTGCAGCCTTTCATGGCAGTAAAAGGCAGTCTCTCCTCCCCCTTATCCCTTTCCTTCCCTTTCCTCCCTTCGGTTTAACTCATTCCACCATCCTCCTTCTTCCTTACCTCCCTATGTCGCAATCCTTCTTGCTAATCCTACCCTCCTTAATACTGTAATTGTGAAATACCATATGTTGGGATTATCACTGTTATTGGAGGTATTATCATTACTAAAAAAAAAAGAGTTCAGATTATGGGTAAGTGGAATCCTCAGCTACAGACATGTAGGCAGATGGTTGGGGTGCAAAGTTGTAAGGAGAGTGGCAGTATATAGTGGGATTGTCGGTGGAGAACGCTGCCAGCACTGAACCCTGGTTCTGACAGGGTTGATCTGCAGGTCACAGCTGATATCCAACAAACTGACACAAAATCCATAAAACCATCTCGCTTAAACAATAAAACATGAGCTCCTATGGACAAAAACGACACTTGATCATGGAGCAATGATGGACATATTGTACTTTCCATATAGCGTCAAACATTTGGAATTACATTTCTCGAGAGCTATGAGGGTCATTTTAGTGATGGATTGTTTTAATAGCATTCAGTAAGGATCCTTGTCATACCACCTGATCTGATATGGGCTATGGGAAACTTATGACTTTGCTAAGTTACCGGCTGATGGATATTTGCTTGTTGGGTGGAGGCATTGTGGCTTGTTTATGACGTTTGCTTAACAGTTCTTCTTAGTTTCTTGTTATAAAGTAATAAAAAATAACATACATCAGCTGCTTTAGAGGTCTTTTGTATGCCGTTTGATTTTATGTTATTTAAGCCATCAGTGAAGTGCTTTGTGTGTTTGCAATAAGATCAAATGTGTAGCAACACTCCTCAGATAATTGTGCACACAATATTAAAGCAACCCTTCATTGAGTTATAGCATTCCTTTGAGTATCTGATGAGGTTCAACTGCATCAGTAGGAGGTTATTCATATTTTCTCACTTGTATAATTTTGGTAAAGCAATTATTTGCAGAGTTTCTAAATTCCTCCTGATTGAATTGATAACTGGTCAAGAAAGATTCAAAGAGGCCATCAGAAACACATCTGTGGAAACTTCTTGCAACTTTGTTTCCTGCATGCTATCATAGAACATCCTTGCTACAATGAAATAAGATGCTCCCAGCTTAATGCAATTAAAAATGCAAACATTTAGCCCTCTGAGAGAAAACTGAAGATAAAGAGGGATGTTACCATTTTTGTTTATCAGAATCAGAATTACTTTATTAATCCCTTTGATGAAAATTATTTTCTTGCAGTGAAACAGTTTACAGAAGAGAGTAAAATAACACTGTAAGAGCAATAGAGCAAAATAAGAAATACTATAATAAGACAAAATAAAATAAGTAAAACTGGTAAAATTACAACCCACATAGTAAAAATACACTCTTCCCATATAAACAGTGTAAAATAAGATATTAGAATAAAATAAGGATAAGGATCACAGTGAGTAAAAACGTAATTTCATATCCACAAATTTACCCAAAGAACATTCAGGTGTCTGATTGGTTCAGCCAGGATTTTTCGGGTCATCTAAAGAGCGATTTGAACAACAGAATTACCAAATTTGGTGGGTTTCCACCCAACGGACCATCTTTTAAAACGTTGGTAGGTAAAAAATAGAAAAAAGGAACACATTGCTAAATCCACTAGGGAGACGACGTAGCCCGTTTACTTGATATGAAGAATTATGAAACTGTATTTGACTGAAGTGCATGATTTTGTTTTCCATCAGTTAAGTTTTGCCATGACCAGCATGAGGTGGGATGTATATTTAAACTCTTTAGGATTTAGAAGTCTTGCAAACTGCTGTGGAATCATCAAGTTTATTTCCCTGCACTTTGTAAGCTGCTTAAGTCTTGTGCCAGCTTAGCATTGCCATATTAACATCATCCAGGGAGACAGCTCTGACAAGCTCCCTTCCTCCACATTTGCCTCTCTCTTCCATAGTGCTGAGTGGCAATGTAAAAAAAAGAAAGTCTTTATAAGAGAAAAAAAATCTTATAAACTGACATGCATAAACCCATACTTGTATAAGGGTTTGCTTAACATATACGGATAAACATTTACTTCCACTTGCACTATTTTTTTCTTTCCCAAATAATTAAAAAGTAAACATAACTAATGTATGTAAGCATGATTATTGACTGCGCTTAGTGTCTTTTAACCACATGAACAACACATTTTGCCCATCCTTGTACCCCTGGCTTGATTCTTTGTTTCTTCTTTTCTGAATTTCTACTTTTGCTCAAAGCAAGTGTAAGAATTAAATATCTGTCAACCTTGATTTATTTCTATAATGACAATCCACGACAGATGTCATCTCACAGCCCTCTAAAACACAAATTGATAAATATGTTTCCAACTGTACAGAATCTAATACCATTCAAAACATGTGGTAAAATTTTAGATCCAGTTGCATAAAGTTAACACTGTTCATCATTTCATGTCAATTCATAAGAAAGTCATATATCTGAGCAAGAACGTGAAAAAACCTAAAGGCTTGGTAAGAGCAGCCATCTGCTACAACCAGATAGGGTTTGAGAGGGCAGGAAGGAAAAAGAAAAAAACACAGTACTGTTTCAGAAATCCTTCTTATTAGAAAGAAAAACAAAAATTAGATGGCATAGATAGCATTGATAGATTTTTGGTAGCTCAATCAATGGCCTTCTAAAAAAAAAAAAGCAGCTTAACACTGATACATTAAGCTAGCGATACTTTCTATGACAAGGGAAACAAAGAGATTGAAGAAAAAAAAAAGTGGTACCAATGCCTTTGTCAAAGGCTCCGAACAGATGAGATGCACAGCCTACCACTAAGTTATAACTTTGTATATAGTTGGGAGGGAAAAAATTAGGTTAAAAGTATGAATAACTTGATTATATAAACATAAAATGACACAGAAAGTAATTAAAACTGGTTTTATTACATAGTATGTTGCTTTGATAGCAGATACCCATTGAATTAGATTAGCATGTGTTGAGTCTGGTAGCAGTTTTCTTGTTATGAACAGTATTTGATATCTATGATTTAGGATATTTTGTGGTGTCTTAGCAGCATTAACACAGCTGGAAAATCAAACACAGAAGCTGCTTTTTTTAAAAGGTAAAGTTCCTGTTTCTATGAAAGGTTTTAAATACAACTGTTGGGTTCAATTTTCATGTCATTTTTATATTTATGAATAAAGCTGTTAGAATATGGTGGATAGCATTTTTTGGAAGGTGAGAGTCAATTATTGATTGCTGAAACTAAATCAACCCCTTTTTTTCTGCACAATTATAGCATATGTCAAATCTGTCAGGGCAAGAAGACTGTGGTTGAATTATAAACATTATTGATTGGGTTGATGTCTGTTTCTCTCAGTTTCATCCACATTTTTATCAGCTTTTTGTTTACTTTCGTATACTTACATGCTTTTTTTAAGCACCTGAATTTGAGAAATTCCTCTCCTCTGATGGGTAAACATAGCAGGTTTAACATCCGTCTAGTGCCGTTTTTCCATCTTCTCAGGGACTCAATTTAACACTCATAAGCCTCTTACATTTTTACCAACATGGACTTTTATTCATTTGCACGAAACAAAAATAAATATTGATATTCCTTCAAGGATTATGTCCAAGAAACAGTGTTAGCCTGTCAAAGTTAGCCTCTATGCAGCAATAAATTTAGTAGAAGTAGAAATGTAATTCTATTCAGAACATTCTTTATTCTGTCAGTATTGTTGCATTTATATTATATATCAGGCTGGTTTTCCTCTAGGGTCTCACTCACTTCAAAGCCCTCAGTTTTTATAATAAAGACATTATAATGGAAGCCAGAATACTCCGCATTTCCATACTTGCTTCTCTAAGTTATTACCATGGCTCACATTTTAACATAAAAACCAAATATTTATCACACAGCATATCTTTACTTGGGGATCGGTGGTTGGCAGAATGACGCCTTGGGTTGGTGTGTAATTTCTAATATAGGATTTAAGATTTATCTGTGTAATGAGAACAGAGCTATTTTCTAAGCTGTTCCACCCACTGTATGTCCTGATTGATTAGGCACTGGGAAAATAAACTCAGAGGATTCATGCTCCCTTAATACACCGGACCCCAATCTGCAATATTAACCCAGATGCATTACAATAAAATATTCACCTCTTTGAGCTTGTATAAATCATGGTGTGGGCAGAGGTTACAATAATGTGGAGCTGATGTGATCGGGGTCAGCCCATTTTCTCCCTTTTCTCTACTTCTCTGCCTTCTTCATCTGCCTTCTTTTCTGCCAAGACAGCGAGAGCATGTCAAAGACAGACCACAGGGTGGGGTAGGAGGACACATTTAGCCATATGTCTTCACTCTACCGCACTTTAGCTGTGGGGGAAGCTGGGAGCAGAGCCTAATTTATCACACAGTTTGTGCTGAGCTGAACACACAGCTCTTATTTGCTAAAGCTTAAATGATGAGTAGGTAAATATTCAGCTTTTCAACCATTTTTATTATTGTCTTTTTTTTTCTTTATGTCCTAAAATCCCAAACACTTTTATTTCTTCTTGTTATGCTTTGATGTGCATTAATCATGTTAATGAGGGTGTTATATTTCACCAAGAGGATGCATTGAAGGTGAATAAAAGCTTCAAATGTGAACACTAGGTTCAGAAACCAGTTCAATCAGAGGCTGCTAATGCTCAGGTCATAAATCCCCATGCTAAAGGTTTCAGTGCAGCATAAACTTTCATGAAACCAACAGCAAATACGTACTCATACAGCCTTTTAGTCAGGAAAGCTGAGCAATGTTGCAACACAAGGACACATTGGCAAAAAAGCAAGTGACAGGAAGACAAACAGTCTCCCTGATGTGCGTCACTACATTAATGCAATTTAGAGATGAGTAACAGGGACAAACAGACAGCATATTATCAACTAATGGCTTTGCTTTTGCAATCCATCTAACCGCAAATGTGTATGCTAATATAAGTAACATTACACCGTGCGCTCAGATAATAATACACAGCAGAAACGGGAGCGTATTGCATGAAATGCAAAAAACGGTTGAATAATGTAAAATATAATGATCAGGCTCTGTTTTAATGTTTATTGTTTGACAGCATACGCCTGATAAAAAATCTACTGAGAAGGGTTTTTCCATGATATAGAAATAAAAACCTCATTAAAAGGTTCATGCAAATCTTTTCCTTTTCCAGGGATTGTGTTTCAGAGTATTTTCAGAGTAAATTAGTATATGGCTGTAAGTGTTTATTTATTTCAGTAAATGTTCATCACTCATTTCATTTATGTGTGTTAATTTTCCTCAATAAAAAATTATTCTATTACATAAGATCTTTCTTTTTTCAGAAATGTCATTCTGTTGGAGTTTGTTAATGATGCAGTATGTGCCTCAGAAATAAAGTGAGGCTCCTATGCATCAATTATTGCATCAATGGAAAAGGCATATCAGCCCGTATCCTCGGTTTTTAAGGACACTCAGCTTTTTATACTGGCCTTAAAGTTGTCTGCATTATTGTATTTAATGCCGCTTTTGTTTTTCGTGACACTCATTGGGTATCAATGAATGGGAATTTAGTGACCAATGGAGCACATAGAGCAGAGGTCACAGATTAGCGGACCACTGTCCAAATCCGGACCCAACCTGATTTAAAACATTTATATATTACTGCATTTTTTCAAACTTCACTTGCACCTCTTCTCCTGTTAATATGGTAAAGCCCTCCGGAGCGTCCAGCACCAGGCTACACGTGATCCAAATCAGCCAATGAGCTGTGTTAGTCTGGGTTGCTGCACCTAGCTAATTTTAGACACAGCAGGCAAACTTGTAACAAGCCGGGCAATGGGAAAGAAGGAGAAGACTATGAAAAAAAGAAAGCAGAGAAAGTGTGGAGTTCTAGAAGAACTGCGGTCAACTGGTGAAAGAAAAGTGAAATGGCATGCTCAAAGATGACCTTGCACATTGTGAGCATGTTTGGCTCAACCTGCTACTGTGAAGCGGCATTCTCCACCATGAACAGAATCAAAAATAAATATCGATCCAGGCTTACGAATGAGCACCTTGATATGGTGCTTAAGAATTATTGTTCTCTACTTCAAAAAAGACTTTAGATCTTAAAATAGAAAAATATTCTATTTTGTTTTTTATATATTTTTTTGTATTTAAAAACTCAATGTATAAAATTGACCTAATTTTATGTCAGTGTTAAATCCTGTTTAAAGTAAGAGATTATAATTAAAATGTCTCCGGACCTTTGATGGTTGATTATTTTCTTTATTCGGACCCTGCTGATTTTCAATTGGTTACCCCTGATATAGAGGAAGGTACCAATAATTTTGGCAGGTAGGGAGGTGCCAAGTTCTTTGTAAAACAAAATCAGCATCTTCATTGAGCTTTCAGTAAAGGGAAACATCAGGTGCTTTGAGCTCCCAGCTGGATTGCTGGATTGACATCTGAGTTTATAAAACGCTGTGAATCAACATCAGCAGGTGACATGACCAAATCAAATCATCAAATCTGTGTGAATGTGATAACTTCACACTAGCCCTTAACCAGCTTGGAAGTTTGCCTCTCCAATGTGCCTTCAGGCTCCGGGATTTTTATTTCTAAATTAAATGTTGTCTTTAATTTTTACTGTGCGATTTTTTATCAGTTGTTTGTGCTTTCACTTCGCTTTACAAACATTTATTGGAAGCAGCACTGTCTAAACTGTTTACGCCTTGTATATCTTGGAATGTCAGTGATTGTCTAATTGAAAATATTGAGTTAGCATTTTCCCCCCAAAACTATTTAAAATGGTACTTTTGTAAAACTCCAGCTTAATAGATAATGCATCTTAACTCTAAGCTATACCAAAAAATAAAAAATAAATAAACTTTTGTTTAAAGCTACAGTGTGTAATTTTCAGCGACATCTAACATCCAGACTGCAGAACGCAGCAACATGAACATCTCCCCTCCACTGCTTCTCCCCCCCAACAGTACGGCGAGCGTTACGGGACAAAATGTCTTCCACGACGTCCGCATCACCTACCTTCTCAAGTGATGAGGTTTGTTTACATAGATAATTTTACAGATAGTATTTCATTAGTCTGTGTAGGGTATAGATTTCATGTAGACTTCAGATAATAAATATACCCATTATTTTTTCTACATCGTTGTGACGTTTTGGTGAGCTGCTTGGTGATATAAACAGACGAAGTAATTGTAGTCATTAGTTTAACAGCGAGATTGTGTTCGCTGGAAGAATATATATTCCCGTTTACAGAGTCCAAGTCTTGTTTGTGGCACGGGGGTTACAAGGCGAGGAAGAGGGCAGAGAGGCCAGGGTGGGCGTGCAGCCAGGGCCAGGCGAGGGAGAGGTGCCAGCGGGGTGACTAGAGCAGAGGAGGAAAGGCTTGAAGATCTCCAAAGGAGCCGGAGAGAAGTAACCGAGGTATATATCCAGAAAATTATTTTACAGAAAATTACTGAATCATTACCTGTGAAACGTCAGGGACGTTGCTGAATAAGTATACTGGAGAGTAACAGCATCATCACGCAGCATGTTATTGTAATGGGCGATCTCGCAATCGCTAGTTTGTTGGCTCTGCGCTGCCGTAGCGCAAAGATGTCTGCCTCCATGGCTGCGAGACCCGCTCCTATGTAATTATAAATAACGAATTCTAAGGCAACGCAAATATTAAGGTTAAGAGGCTGAGCTCGTAGATGATGATAAATAACATAGTTATGTATAATATATTACATTTCTGACTGTATATCCCTGTAATTATTACACACTGTAGCTTTAACATTACTTTTATTGTTTTAATACAATTTCTCCACTCAGAGATCTTCACACTGTAGCAATCTACAGATTGCTGTAGCAGTCCTAAGTGCTTTCATTTTCTTTAAATTCTATCAACTTTTTTTATGTGTTGACTCATTCAAATATCTCTTCCTCCGGCTTTGAAATAGAGGAAAAGCTGTACAGCATAAAGTATCTTGAAGAAGCATTTTACTGTAAGTAAATTTCCTTCCCAGCAGCAGTATTAAATTTTGCAGAACTGCATGTATTTTGATTCTCCCTGAGTCAGGATCTCAGGATTCAACATTATCTGTTGTGCTGCAGCAGACTAGTATTGAAAAGGAATGGTTAAAAAAAAAAAAATCAGAGTTGCATATGAACACAGAATGAGATGTAAGTTTCAGGGCTGTGCTCTCCGCCTGCAGCAATGAGCATTCCTGAGTGTCTGTGCATTATAATTGTCAGCGTCCTCCTAGGATGGGAGCTGGTGACAGGAATAGCACAGATGTATGGGGACACTAACGGGATTAACAGCTACATCCTCCACTCCAGGCTTCACATGTGCATATTAGTGGTCATTTCTATGGTAATGTAATGTAAAAACATACTAGTTGAAATTGCAGCTCTAAAAACATAAAGGAGTTGTGTGTTTCTTCTCTTAAAACCTGTCAATCAGATTTACAACTGTTTGGGTTTTCACTTAGAAACTAACTACTGTCTTGATGAAAAAGCCCCTGAGGATAGAAACTAAGTGGAGTGCAGTCTCACTCCCGTGACGGAGGGTGAGAGCTAGGTTTCACTCTGTCAATTCAGTGTTCCTTATTTTGTTCTTTGTAGACTTCTAGTCTTGATTTTTATGAATCTTTTTTGTTATGTTTGTCTTTACATTTACAGCTGTTTATGCTCTGCTGATAAAACCTGGTATGAGCTAAGCTGTGACGCCTCAGAGAAAACATGCAAGGAAATATCACAAATCATCTTCAAACTGGATGAAATTATTCCATGCTTTTGTGTACACTTCCCTGTAATCAGATTCCCCCAAATAAAATCCAATGCAGCCAAGTGCCCTCAGAAGTTACCTGCTTTGTAAGTTGAGTTTGCCTCTTTGTAATTGACTGCAAGTTTAATCCTGGACCAGATTTTGCTAACATAGTTAGCAGCTAAGACATAAAGTTGGGCAAAAGTTCCCTTGAAAAGTGAACCAGGGCCTTGTGCTCTTTTTGCAGCAGGAAGAAGGATAATGGTGAGAGTTAATAGAAAGATCTTTCTAAATTTAGAGCAATCCTGCAAGCAGTTCTGGGAGCAATTGTTGAAAATGACTTTTTCTGTTAGTTTCTTGAATCACCAAAAGCCCAGACAAAATCCAATTCAGAATCTGTGGCTTGATTTGAAAACTATTTAGAAACAGTTGATTTATGTTTGTAAGTTTAAGTTTTTATTTGCAAATAATCTGGATATTTATTTTGGAATGAGAAAAATGAATGACTGTTACTTTGACACAGTCTGTGTTTTCCTTCAGTTACTGTTAAGACTGTGTGTCTTAGTCAAACAGCCCTGAGGGTTTAACCAGGTTGGCATCGCTCCACATGGAGGAGACACTGAGTTGGCTGCTGCCATGCCTGCTAATAAAGACATCACATCCAACAGGCATGTGCTCACACCGTTGGCATGACAAATAACGCCATTAACCTTACCACCCAAACCAGCCATTTTGATTGATGTGGATGCAGATGTAAATGATGCTCTGGTGTGTATTTAAGCCAGCTCTGTGCTTTGATTGCTGTGACCGTTACAGATGATCAGCATTCCAATTAAAATTGGAAATTTTGAATGGGATGTTTATGGCTGTAAAGCTCAAATCAGATTGTTATATTAGTATATTATTCAGATTCACACAGCAGCTACCCTGCATGTGCATTGGATGCTTTTAATGCTGCACATCACCAGGTGGCAGCATTTATGTACTGAATGAAGGGGAATAACACTAGACCTAAATTCCTCCACTTTACTCCCTAAACCTCCTTTGCCTCACAAAAAAATGATGGAAGGCTTTTTTTTACATTCCATATATGATATTAAGGCAACATTTCTGAGAATATGAAATCTCAGTGACTCATAATTAAAAAAATGGAAGTCACTCAATGTAGATAAAAATTTAATGGCTCATTTATAATTTACAACAACAGATGGGCATTCTGGCACACGGGGGTGGGATGGATGTGAAATGCCGTTTTTCAGGGTTGGTTGTGTGCTTTGTCTGATTACACGGTGATTGGGTCATTTTATTCTGTTTACCTCTGAAAATGATCTCCTGGGAGAGTAAAGCTGAGATCTTCCTGATTGTGAGTATATTAGTTGCTGAAGGTCAGTGCTAACTTTTATACCAGACTGAACCACATTCCTGTTTCCGCCTGGTAAATGTGATATCCAATGTCTATATTCTACCTATTCTTTAAGGTTTCACATTGTAATTTTTGTTAGCAGTTTCAGTGAAGTGTTCTCACATGTGGCCCTTCAGAACGAAGGTTTTCACCATTATGCTTATAAATAATGATGCATACACACTATCAGGTACAGTATAAGATTTTAGCAATTCTTTGAGTAAAGTAGGATCTGAATTATTTTGTTTTTGCAAACAGACATTTAGCAGATCTACATTTAAGAATCTGTGATCAGTGTACAATATTTCAGGTTTTTGAAATCTTTGTATTTCAGGTTTTGTAAAATTGCAAGATTGCCCTATTCTTGGGCAATCCTGGGCCCGAGAATCACAATAAAACTGTTTTAAAGATGAAAGGTTTTATGTATTTCAAAGTTTGCAATACATTTTCTCTCTCTCGAGAATATTATCCAATTTGGATTTGATCAGCTCCTGGAGAGACCCTAAAAACACTGCTGAAAACAGTTTTGAATTTGTAAATGTGTTATTATTTGCTTTGCACTTAAGTGTAAGCCTGTATCTACAGTATTTATTATCTTACTTTGTGAGCGGTTATTAATTCTTGAAAGAAATTGAATAAACTATTACAAACATGTATGTGTATAAGATGTAACAATGCATTAAGGTGAGATTTCAAGATAGTAGGTTATATTGTGGCAAAACTAGATAATCTTTTTTAAAATATTAAGGAAAAATTAAAAGCTAAATTTCTTTCCTTTTCTTTCACTATTTTTTTTTTTTTTACAATTCACCAATTGTGTTTTAAACAGTGTCTAATCAGGTCCCAACAATTTAGCAAGAGTTTGAAATTTCCATATAATCTCTCTGTGATTTGCTGTTTGGTTTTATGTTTGAAAAACAAAATTATAAAAAGGAAATAATAGTTTTTTTTAGATCTATTCAAATATATATATTTTTTCTTTAGCAATCTAAACCGAAAGCAACATAAATTACTCTCTTTTAATTTGTAGTTATATATGTAATATCATAGTTGTTTTATGACTACATAGTGTAAATGGTTGCAGGTTAAAACTGGGCCAAGTCCCATAACATTAATAATGTTGTTTCTTTTTTTATTTGCATATGACTTTGGTAAAGGTTTGGCTTCCTCTAATTGAAGAAACATGTACAAAGGGTTTTAGAAAACCTGGGGAAATAAACATAGATCAATGGTTAGGATAACTATACAGGCGGGGGGTAATCTATACTACTGTATGTAAAGAATAATAAAACAACAAGTAGGGTAAATACTAGCATTCACCTAGGATGGAAATCATTATACACTTCCTTAGGATACATAGTAGCTATTAAACATTGAAGAGTGCGTATGTTTCTTGCAGGCCAAAACCTTTTTGTTATTAATATTTGAGTAACGTGGATGTGTGAAAATGAAGTCAAATCCATTGTTTATGTTCACAGCTTTCCCAAAAAGCTGATCATAAGTATAAGGTCTTTGCTTAAGATATGATGGTTCTTTAAAACAGATTTGAAAAATCCTTTATTTTAATATCATCCCAAATTTCTTCTATCTTGAAACTCTTCATCTGTTTAAGATTTTAAGTCCACTACCATCATCTTCATCATAGCATTCCCCCCAGCCAATGCCTTGTTTAGTAAAGCACTGTCCAGGAGTGGTGTCTGACCCAGAAGCTCTAAAAAGGCTTGATGGCAAAATTGTAGCAAGAACACTCTGACAGTAAATCAGATTGGTTGAAATGATGTTTTGACTTATGCCGATGTTTGCTGTGCAGTCTTTGTGTATTGCTCACACACATAAAGCCCCCCCACCAACACCCCACCCTCCCGCGCACACACCTTGATTTGTTGAGTTGATTGCATTAGGTGTTTAAAGTTGGTCCCCATGGAGAAGCCACATGCTTGTTGTACCCCAGCTGTAGCTGAGATCTAATATTTCCCCAGCAGCACCATTACGCTCTTGATGGGCCAAACCCAATCTTCTGCTTCTTTGTGTCTGTCTAGTAGCATGGTAAACGGGGTGCAACATTATGAAAGGAAGCCCACTATCTGCAACCTTTATATGAGATGTAGCAGTCATACAAGTGGATGTGAGGCGACGTCTGCTCAAGATTTTTTTTGCACATTTTTGCTTTGAGGAGCAATAAAATCAAATACCAGTTAAAAGAGAGACTTCTGAACCAAGCTGTTTACAACTTACATTTTCTCACTTTACATGACAAAATCCAAGCATTTGTGACTCCTGTCTAGTAGATGATCCTCAATTTTTATGGTTAGAGAGAAACTGCAGAGGGGGCCAGACTGCTGGCTCCTACAAAATCCTTCAGAAAATATTTTGTTTTACTCAGTATCTTCATCGACCCAAACAGCCACTTTGACAAAACAGTGGACCAACTGTCAGCAGACACCTATCAGTTTCAATTGACCAATTCTGCCTTCATTTTAATGTGTTCCACCACACCAGATGGTCTAAGTACAAGCACATTTCCCATTTAGGATTAATTCTACAGCTGTTGTATTTGTTTAGCAGATAATGAAAATCCTGTCTACTTTAAAGGACAAAGCTCTTTGTCATTCCCATGTATGCTTGTGTTATGGAGAAGAAATCGACCTTTTCACTGAATAATTTCACTCCATTGTCTCTACTGATTGCCCTTATTGTCATCAATTTAAAGGCATTTAGGGTGCTGCCGTGTCAAACTAACGGTAGAGAGCGGAGGAGCGATTAAAACAAACGGCTGCTTACAGAAAGAGACATTGACTGCTCTACATGGAAGGACAACACAAACAGTGCAAAGGGTTTATCATTTTGAGGCTGCTGGTGTAATTGTCAAGTCCTGTCGAAAATTGTCAAGCATCATAGAAAAACATTCACACCTCTATAACTTTTTTACATGATGAATCAAAATAGTGCTGTTGAAGGAAAAGGATACTTGGATTTCAAAATGGTATACAGTACAATTGAAAATCCAAATGTATAATCTGTGTAATCTTTGAGTCACACTTTAAATAAAAGGAGAATATATTTTAATATCCCTTTTCAAGCTTTGCAGTAGAATTTATGCCTGGACTTTGACATTTAGATACACAAATATGCTTTGATCTAAACCAAAGTCTCCTAACACTGTCCTTCAGATCCCTTTCGCCTTCAATTTGTAGGTGTCTCCCCACACCTGGCTTCACTACTTGGTGAATAGCAGACTTCTGCATCATCTGATGGCTGCGGAGGAGGTAAAGCAATCATTTAAATGAAAGGAGATACCTAAAACTTTGACAATGGACCATAAAGACCAGGATTAAAGCCCCATTATCTGAACAATTCCACTGTTGCTGTTGCTTGTTTAAGGTCAGCCTTATTTTCTAGATCTAGCCATTATCACTTTAACTCTGTCCAGCTTTCTTTTGCCATTTTGAAATGAGTGATTTCCACAGAATGATATGACGGAATGTTTCAGTGGGGAGCCAAATGTTTGAATGTATGTATGTGTGTAACTATTCTCTTAATCTATCCTCAGAAGTTCTGTTTTGGTCTCACCTGTTCAAAGAAACTTTTAGTGTAAAGTCTGTGTAACTCTATGTAACTCAACTTGAGTTTTGGTTAATCTCTTTACAACACAACCTATGAATTTCCACTTGAAATTATGACTTTTCCCTTGTTCCTCATACTGACCCGGGTAATCATTAAAAAACAAATTGTATATAAAATATACTTGGAGTGTGATGTTGAAGATTCTCCGTCATCCAGGTCATTGTCATTCCAAAAAAACTTTAAAAAAAAAAAGCAGTTGATTGTTTTTCAACTTTTTTGTAATATACTTGGATTTTGCATATGCCCAAAAGCATAGATTTCATATCTCAAAAAATATCCAGACTTATAAACCATTTTTAATATTTACCAGAAATCTATTTTTCTTCTAAGGTCATAGATTAACTTCAGCGTTTGCATTTAAGGCGCTGCTTCATACTCAACTAATTTAAAATATAAATAATCAATGCTTAGGACTTCATCAACGTGCATCTAAATGAGACACTTTATTAATGTTATCTAGTACTTACCATAGCGGATCGAGCAACAAAAAAAATACAATATTAGTGAGCAGAATCTATTTGTTGATGATTGACTTGAAAACAAATATATATATATCTGAGTGCCACAGTAGTGATGTGACAATTAAAAGTAAGCAATATTAATGGTAACATATTCTTAATGCGCATCATTACGCTTCATGCTGGCTGTGATATCACAGACCAGTGGATAACTTTGCAGGGTTTTATTGTACCTAAAAGTGGCTTCAGGCAGAGAGAGACACCAGCAAAACACATAGCAATGTAATACTCTAGGAAGTCTACAGTACATAACCATATTATTCAGTCATTATCATTGGCCAGAAAATCTTTGTGATCCCTGTTTGCTCATTCATTTACCTCTGAGGCTTTTTACACAACAGCTATGCTTATATTGCAATTATTATACAGTAGCAGCCATTCAAAATGGCCCTTCCAAGTCACACAGCAGCCAAATGTCAGCCTTCACCCCTGCAGCTCCCAGCAAACTTCCTTCCAACTTCTAGCCACTGGCCTTCTCCTGGGTGTGCTTTTTTTTTTACTCTGACTCCACCCTTTCACTGAATTACACGGTCAGACCAGGAGATAACACTTCTCTTTATATCTTAGTGTCCACAATTCATGACAGAAAGAATATATTGATACAAAGATTGATGTGTGAAAAGGAATTTTAGGGGACCAGCCAAGGGCCCATCAAGGAAAGAGTGGAAATTTTGAATAGCTACAATTTTATATAAAGATGCATTCTTTTAGTGATAATGTTAATTCTGGAGGCAATTTTCTTCCACTTCCACTGGAAAATTTGACTTTTGTTAGAAGCTTTGTGAAAAAGGGTCTTAGCTAAGGATATTACACCATACTTAAAGATACTGTGGAGGATTTACCCAATTTTTTTTAAAAGAGGGGACTATACAGTATAGTGGACTTTATAACAAACTAACAAAGATGATCACTGCTTTTTGCTCCTTTGGTCATGTAACTTCTCCTCCACTGCGTGGTGCCTGCACCATCTTTGTTTTTAGGGATATATCTGCCTCTAATCAGGCCTTTCTTTTCTTCTAATAAACTTAGTAGACACTTTTTCTCTTACAACCCTCGGCAATTTTCAAAGAACCGCGGTGAGAAAGATTATCTTCAATGACTCCCTGAAACCGTAGCTCACCACAGATATACACCTGAAAGTGAGCATGCGCAGAAAAAGATGGGCAACGGGGTGAGCACGTAGGATGACCTTACATAAACATATCACCAGAATGATGGACAATTAGGAGGACCACTTATTTAGATGATCCACCAAGAAATAAAAGATCATCCTCTATACCAACTAGATAAATACTGTATCTTATCGACTGATCTTGAATCATACTGTTATAATATGAAATTGAATGTAATTAACTAAACTAAACTAACCCAGACAATGTGGGTTAACTTTACGAACAATTATTGATTTTCTGTTTTTTATAGTTATGTCCCAGGAAGTACGAAAGGGACATATTCTTGAAAGAGAAAAAATTTGAATCCCAACGAATACTGCCATCCAGCCATTTAAATGTGCACAGCATTTGGAGAGTTTAAAGACACTTGCAAGAGTTATTTTATGTCCAGCAGAAGATTTTCAATTTTTTATTTTTGCTCAGGAAATGGTCCTTATTCGCTTAAATGACTCACACCATTATACTTTATTGGCTGAGCCACAGAATAAAACAGTGATTTATTTGAATGATTTGGGAGTTGAACTACTTTCCATAATTGCACCTTTGTTACCATGGTAACTCTTCATTTTGGCAGTAGAGCAAAGGCTATTGAAGATAAATTAAGCTACCCATTAGCCACATGTTGGCTCTTTGGCCATATGTGCTCATTTCTGACACCAGATTTATGTTATTTTTTTCTATATAGAGGAGCAGCTTTATATCATTTCTGACCCTCATGTTTACTAACATCTGGTTCATTAACCTCTCAACATGGCCGCATAACAGTTACCCCTGACAAACTAGTGAGGGTTGGTCCCTCAATCCAGAACAACTGCCAACTGGACAGCAGGTGGCTGCATAAGCCAGTGGACTCAAGAAAAGAAAGATTGATCACTGCTCTAATACCTTTGGATTCACATGTGTGAAATGACTGCAGTTGTGATTGGATGCCTCATATAAACTGCAAGCCATATTTTGGAACTCTCCCACCGAGTCATTTTGAAGCCACAGTTTATCCAAACATGGCAGCACTGTGTCAAGATCTTGGATAATCTACCCAGCTGGGATGTTGTTTACCTCAATATAAAATGTTTTAGAACTTTGTAAGCATCCTTAGTAAAAATGTGCACGAGTGTTATGGTAAATTATCCCTTTGTTACAATTGTAGCATATGTACTTACAGTAGATACTTCTGATTTTTAAGAATACATTTATTTAACAAAATAGGTCTCTAGTCCTGTTGCTGCCACAGTTCTTGCTGCCCCTAACAATCCATTTTAAATATCAGGATATAAGTATCTTAAGCATTATATTTAGCATTCTAACACGTCTGTAATGAGTCTATGTAGAGTCCCTTTGCTTTAAACCACTGGCCACAAGGCAGCACAATCAACCATAATTATTTTATACACACACAGAATGAGACGGTACATTATAGAATGTCGGTAAAATTTAGCATATTTGTGTTATCAGGTCTCTCTAAAGGCTCTTAGATGCTATTTAATGAAAGCAACTATGATTCATGACATTAAAAGAAGCCTTTTATGTTATACCTTTACAAACTTAAACAGGTAGGGCTTGCTATCATACAGGAAATTTGTCTGTAAACTTGTGGTTTGGTTTGATAAAATTTAAGCCATATTTCAATTATACAAACTAGAATTAAATGTATGTAATATCTGCCAGCACCCATCAGGTGCAGAATTTTTTAATTCTTTAATTATTTAGTTTTTCATCCCTTTTTTTGGTAAGGGGGGGTTTATAGAATAGATGACAACATACATCAAACTAAAATGCAGAAAAAACACTTTAACCATTCAAAACAGAGAAAAATAAATAAAAGCTGTGTATACCAAAACAAAAATATAAATGCTAGGAATATGTAAGTATACGATCTAAAGATATTACTTCTTTTTAGGGATTTAATATTTGTACTGTCTTTTATTAAAGAGATATGTTTAACAGAGAAAATGAAATGACAAAAAACAGGTTAATCAATAAGTACTATTACTTTTATTATTTTACAAAGTGTTTTTGGAGTATTTTTCTAGTTTTGTTGTAGATAATATTTACCCTTACTTCTCATTATGCTGGGAAGATGTATTATTTGGTTATATCACCTGCAGTAGTTCCTTGAAAATACTCTCTGTTTAGTATATGCCCCAACTTTATGAAAACTTGAACAAACAGGATTCAGAATGTTTTGAACTTATGAACAAAGCCAAATCTGGGGTTTTGTAAATTTTTAGAAAAATTTAAATGGAAGATTGTGATTCTGCAGAAACTCAATCTATTTAGAGCTTGTGTCAACACAGCGGTACCCCTTCTAGGAATTCCCATTATAAGGTAAGTTTTGCATTATGGTGGCTTCTCTGCTTCATTTATTTTTCTATTGCTGTTGCAAGATCAATATCTGTCTGTCTTCCAGGGACCAGACACCTATCTGTGCAATAAGGCATTAGATGAAATGACAAATCTCTAATGGTTTCTAATCATGAAATATTAAAAAAGCCAATGCAATTACAGAGAAATTATGTCGTTCTCAATTATCAGCCCATGTGCTAAAATTTTATGAAAATGATTAAATGATGTGATTTATGTCTCTCTTCCTCAAAGAATATTTTGATCATGACCTTTGGAACGTGGACTTGTACTTATTATGAAGGAGAAGGCAATAAGAACAAAAGAAAAGGAGGTCAACCTTTGATGATGAGCTTTTTTGTCACCTCTCTTTGCTACCGGCCACATTTCAAGTGAGGCAAAAGATAATTTCATTAAGAAATGGGGGGATGGTTTATGTTAGCCTCCAGTTTTGCTCACATTATAGCCTTGCATACTCGTTTGTGTTTTGGAAGACGGAGCGAGCATGATTGATGCATAATTCTGCAGCTGAAACATTGTTCCTGGCTAATGAAAATCAAATGGTGCATGGAAGATTCAGAGCATACTCACAAGAGGGTGTGTACCTCACTAAGTCATTACTTCAGGACTGGACTGTAGAAGTAGAGCAAACCTGTTTACTTTAATCCACTTTCTGTCTCTCACACTTGTATCGCTGTCCTTCCAGCAATTGGGTGAGCATTGCAAGGTAGATTGGTAAGGGAAAGCACTCAGAACAGAGCTTTATCTCCTTTCAGCAGCTGCTCTCCACTCTATCTATAGAGGAAGCAGGAGAGAATAGTGAAAATCACAGTTATGCTTCTATTGCTGGGCTCAACCTGAGAACAATAATGAAACCAAGAAGGCAAAACCAGACTAATAATTATGGCTTACCTCTGCTGATCACTAGTTAACACAACCAAACAGGTTGTAGAGTATTCTAAATGATTCTGGTCTTTAACTGAGATTGTTTTAGAAAAATGTCAGAATGAATGATATTTGCATGATTTAATGAAACATGTTTCCTCTTCCCTCTGAAACTGACTGAATAAAATTATGGTAATTATTATTGTTATTAATATTATTGGCTTTTCTTTAGACTTAGGCTCAACTTTATTTTATCCTTTGGAATTACCCCTTCAGGGAAATTCTGGTTCCCGTAGCTTATATAGAGTACAAAGGGCAAAGTTAAAGCAAGATTAAAAAGTAAATAGTTCAAAGAAGGGACTTCAATGATGGGTAACTGAGGATGGACCTTTCTCTGTAAGGTTTCACTGACTTATTTATTCTATAGGCTAAAATAATGAGTTCATGTGTTTGTTTATGACATTAATTTGTTCATTTTTGTGGGTAGAAGTCGTGGTAGTCGCATTAAGTTCTTTTGTAATAGAGACTGCAATGTTAAAACTAGGGTTTAGATATATCACTTCAAAAAGATCTACCAGAACAGAAAACAGCATTTAGTTTCATTTTAACAGATGTCACAGGTTTGGTCAGCTTGTCAAGCACATGACAGTTTTTTCTTTTTTATTAAAACAAACCATTTTCTTTTAATAAAAATATATATTTCAATTTAAACAGTAAAGCTTCTTGAGTAGAGTGATATTTTGATACAGAATTGGCATATATAGAAATTTAAACATTTTGCATTGCGGTTATACGAAAATATTCAAGGTTATCTGTATTTAGCAGAAAATATTTTTAATATTAACATTTTTAATACGAGACATTGTGGTAGCTGCATAGCTTAACCGATTAACATTATTTTATCAATCCCTCACAAACATACACAGAATTCCCTGTATGTTAAAATGATTCTCCTTCAGGGAAAACTGCTTTAGGCAAATCTCCTCAACATTTTATAATCCCTCAGGGCTCTAATATAATATCACCTACAGTGAACACCTAATTAATTATTTAATTAAGTATTTACATATTTCACTTCATGCTTGAATTATACCCTGGCCAGCCATACTAACCTACACCATACACACCGTATCAGTCTGTAAAGAAGTTGTTAGAGCCACTTTTTAAGGCTAAGCGAACAGGGTCAGCACAAACAGGTTACGGTAGATCCAATCAGATAACAAAAGGGGTGAAACAAAAACATCTTTTTCAAAAGAAAAGCTCTTACAGCTGCCAGTTTTTAAAATGAAAAAATGATATCCAGCTCATTCAGAAGAGGATATAGCGCATCATTAAAACATTGCTCTGCTGCAGCTGCCGTCTCAATCGTTATGGTTACAGAAAAGCAATGCTGCATTATAGATACTTTCTGTGCCTCCTGCAATGTAATTCGCCCGGTCTGTATTAGACGGGAGACTTGAGCCTTACCAGACTGACTTCACACCTCATGCTCTCTGCCTGGCAGACCAAGCTGCTTCAATTAAGCTGCCGTCCAAATGTTTAAAAACTCTCGTAAGAGCATTATTGATTCTAAAGGTATGCATGTTTTTTGAGAGAGAAAGGCAGCCGTGCTCTCTGCTTCTCCCAGTCAGCATGTTAATTAAAAATATATTTATTTTAGCACTGTCGCACATCTTGTCAGAAAATGGTAATTACAATTAAAAACTGTGTTCAGCATTTTTTTTTTTATTCTGGGAATCTGAGCCCCTGCTATGTAATTAAAGCTGTAGTATAATTTAGATTAGAGGTTCTTCCTACTAAAAGACAAACTGTTTCAATTGTTCCACTGTCTGATCCAAAGGTAGTTTAATAATAACTTACTTTAAACACCTGACTCAAGATATCACACTGAGGTATTGCTTTATTTTATTTTATTTTTTTCATATTACTTCATGTTTGTATAAAAAAATGTGAATGTTTGGAAATATTTATTTGTCCGTTTTATAATCCAAGATCTTTGGATTCTTCTTCCATTCAGGGCGTGGAGACTGCAGACTCAGCAGAAACAGGATTTGTGTGTTATTAGGGCTTTAGCATCATTGGATTTGCTGCTTACAGTAAATACTGGATTAGTGGAGAGAAACGGCAGAAGGTTGCAGAAATCTGTAGCAGCGCTAACATTTAAGAACCTCATGCTTGTGAGACCTTGGATTGTGTATGTGTGACTTTAGAAAGAATATGTGTAGATCTGTGTTTGGATGGATGTGTGTTTGTGCTCCTGGATGTTGGGTGACCTTATATTTTTATTGAACATGTGTGGAGCCTACAGTAGCTGCTTTCTTTTACCTGGCCTTGATAGAGCAGCTATGAGTGTTTGGCTCAGACACCATCTGCTGTCATATTCTAGCATGAACTTGTTCTGTCAATACACTTCATTGCTTATACAGTACATACCTCCTCTGGCTTACAACATCTGTCACTGTTATCAAAAACACATTGGTCAACATTAAACTAATAACGTATTCTACAGATATATTTAATTTTCCTTTGGCATCAATAATATACGTATAGTGTATGTTTTATTATGATATTCATTTTACATCCATGAGTAAAAGCATAAATATCATTTAAAAACATCACTAGGAAATCTAAGAATATCCTTTTCTGTTTTTTTATTGAAACAAAGTAATGTAGAATACAATATTAATATATAATATTTCAGTCCAGAGCCAGGATGCTATTTTCTTATAGCAGAACTCTTATAGCATCTTGTAAAGACAAAATCACATTGCACAAATAAAATATCAACTGTTAAACAGACTTCTATACAATTATGTTTTTAAGATCTCTTTTCAGACCCCTTTTATAACCCCAGAAATAAAAATAAAAAATAAAAGAAACTGATAGTATTTGAATGGCAAACAATTGATTTAAATAAACGTCGTTTATTTATATTAAACTAATTCACAACAGATCATCGTAAAGCATTTTACAGAGTCAACTCAACTAATTTATACTGACAGACTGGTTTAGATATTTTCTATCTAAGAAAAATCCAGCAGATTGCAACAGGCCATTAAGCTGAAGCTCACAGGTTTGGATCCGCATGTTGCGATGTGGAACAGCATACTATTGCATTTTATCATTGAGTTGTATCAATACTGACTATGCATGTAGCAACAGTCGAGAGGAAAACAATTCTCAGCAGGAAGAAACCTTTATCACAGCCAGACTCAGTGTGAATGGCCACAACCTACTGGGTGTTTGAGAAGGCACAGTATGAATGCACTAAACGAACTTAGAAGCACTGAACCATGAGTACTTTCTATGTTAGAAAGAAATAAAATGTTAATGCCGATAGTAGCTCCTTGTGTCATTTGGGACAAAAACACCATTATGCATATAATGTCTGTCTGTTTTATAGTACACTGGATGATAGAGAGCATATACAGCAAGATGCAGTAAACGCTCAGCCAGTAGCCATGATAGAGAGATACAGAAAGGAAGAACTAAGTATATCGTCCATGCAAGGGAACATGAAATTGTTGGCAGCAGTAGCTAAACCAATTGCCATGTCCTGGGGGTATTTGCAGTGTATATTCTACCTTACCGACCCCTCCCTCTTTTAAATGTTCGTACAGAGGGTTCGTTTAACCTAAAAGGCCTATCCTGTAAAGAATCTGTAGGAAATCTTTTTAAGCTGGTATTAAGAGGGACACCTCTAGTCTCTTCGCTGTTACACCCCTTTCCAGTAGATGATTTATCTAAGCTGAGTAGCCCTGCAGTTGACTAGATCCCACAGGCCACACCTGTTAAAAGCAATACCCCTTTATGATTTATGACTAGGACTTGGAATTCGGTAGATTTTTTAAAAGTTGTCCTAAGTCCCTGGGAGAAACATTGTTTTATTTTTGACTACACATAATGTTATTTGATGATGCTATTCAGTTCTTCTTTATTATTACAAAAGAAAACAAGAACATTTATGTTACTGTTTAAGGCAAAGGATGCTAATGTTTTGAAAGCGCACTATTTTACCGTAGATAATTATTTTGAATGTTTGCCTTCTTTTAGGTTTTAACTATTTAATTCAGCAAATCACAAACTTGTCATTTTCCATAAAAGGAAAAGAGCAAAACGATAATCGGCATTCATTTTTGTTTTAATAATGAAGTAGTAGAAAGGAGCTGTACACAATAAGCCCACTTTATTGGTCTAGCACATTTCAAGCTGGTATTACAGGTTATTTAAGCAACCCCCTAACCAAACAGAGAATAAAGCTGTGTTTAGGATTGCCGCTTTTAATGCAGTGTTATTTAGTGACAAGGGCCCTTAGGGAGCAGAGTTCTTCAGGGTGAATATTCATTTGAAACTGACACCTGAGACACAGAGGTGTTTTGCTGCACTAATTTTTCTGCACAGATATGATGGATGTACAACTATCACTGGTTAATGTTATTTGGATATACAATGCTATCGCTATGAATTATCAAGTTTTTTATTAAGGTGATAATTGAACTTTCATTTCTGCTATTTGACACAGTGCGTTTTACAATTAGGGAAATGCTGCAAATGCTTTATAAACGCTGATTTCCTGTGCCGGGCCTAAAGCTTCAATTTGCCATTAAATATTTAGACGCTGCAGTCCTACAATAGTCGTTTAAATTAAGTCAACAAGAAAAGAATTAACGATGAAAAATGTGAATGTTTGCAACTAAATATTTAGATTTGACATCATAATTACCCTCCATAATGACATCCAGGGCACCTCAAAATTGCACCAACCAGCATCTTTTGAGCTTCCCCAGCCTTTCTATTGTGTGCAGTATAATGAAGGCATTGAGTGCTTTATGAAATCCATTTCCCTCTAGATCAATCTGCCCTAATGTCATCTGTCTCATTCACATCCAACTGCCAGGGACTGTATTAATAATTGCATCGGCTGTATTGATTCCTATTGACTGTCAGAGCGGCGTGTCTGAAACACTGTAGTCCTCAAGCTCCCTGACCCTAAATCAAGTGACATCTCATTAGAACAGACAGCAGCTTTTAAACAGATCTTTTTGTGGCTATACAAAATGGAAATGGCCGAATCGTCGCTAAACTAAATTCAAATATAAAACATAAAATAAAATTTGAACAATTAAAATTATATCTTATTTTTAACTATAAATACAGCTTTTAAAACTAAAGGAATATGTAACAATAATCATACGCTCTCTGATATGTAACGTTCATTCGATTTCCAGTGACCTTTTTGGGTTTGTTCTTTGTTCTTTCTGCATAAAGATGTATCTTAAAATAAGATAAATAAGACCTTCTTCTCCAGTCCTTAATAGCCACTGTCCTGCAACTAAATCCCATATATTAAAGTCATATTTAGCCAAACCTCTAACAACGATATGCTTGATTACCTTTTTTCCTTTTTTTTTTGCTTTCCGATGACTCCTTTGGGGGATCTTATTGCAACTAGGTAAGTGCTAAAATACAGTACATTAATCACATTCTATCCTGTTAATCATTTGAACATTGATACATGTGATAAAGCAAAGGAAGCACAGAAAGATGTCAATTGATCAAATATTGCTTTGGAAAGGGGTCATGACCTATGTTTTTTTTTGTTTTTTTTTATCGTGCTCTCTTTATCTGTCTAATGAGTTGCTGCTGATGGGCTGCCATCAGAGATTAGATGTCCTATCCCAAACATAAAAAAAAAAATAGGAAAAAAAAAAAGCTAATTAAATGTATATCATGAATGTTTTTATTCCATCTTTCTAACAGAAACAGATGTAAAGTACACACATATTTAATACAAAGATACAACAATCAGGCTTTTCAGGTCTATATTGATTTCTCCAATTTATGACCTGCCAGTTACAGTTTTAATGGATACTTTCTTTTTTGCAAAGGACTATAAACACGTAAGGACACAAATTAGTCCCAGGTAGTTTGATAAAGTAGCTTAAATAAAAAAAGAAATGTGCAGGAATTGGATTTCTCCAGGTTCATTGACTTAAACATGTGAAAAATATTGTATATTTTGTTATGTACTCCTACTGTAGGCCAAATGGTGGGAAATGTAGTCTTTGATGCATTTAGTGAACATAAAAAAATATATATTATTGTTCGATTTTGTAGATCACTGACTTTATCAGATTAAAGGATAATCGCTTGATTACTATCTCTTATTGAGAGAATGGGGACACCTTATCCTTAAACAGAATGTTTGCTAATTCTGCTAAATAAGTCAGAAAAATTGCTAGATTGTAAAGAAGTAATTTCCCATAAATATTCACAAATCAGCGATTCCATGTCAGTATTAATTGTTGTTCTATTAAAACCAAATGTATGCATAATATCTTTGGTCTAAAGTTATTAAAAGCCCACCATTGTGGTAACATCTGGAGAATATTGGAAACTATAATGTTTTATAGGGCAGTCCAGGCCAATATGAAAGAAAATCTGCTTTCAAATCTGGTGTTAAATTGGTGCTTTATGATTCAGTGCTGTTCTCCCGTGGCTGAGCGCCATTTGGTAATGAGTTTATAATGAAATTTGGGTCGGTGGGTGCAGGGTAATGTGGCTAAGCAATGCGCCAGGGTTCTGTGGTTTATGCTCACTTGCTTGTTGGGCCCTGGGCTCTAAGGAAACCCCCACAGGTTTTATTATTAGAGCAGAGGCCAGGATTGGGGAGCTGGGCTAACTCAGCTTTATTGCCTTCTGATAAAAGAATATTGACAAGGTACAGCCTTATTCCACATCTCACCAGGTTTCACATACACTGTGTCAAACAAGTGATAGGATAAATAACCAATGTAATGTCTCCATAACGATTTTCTTTGCTTAAAATTATACCCTTTCAATCCCATGACTAATTTCTCTCTTTGTATTTTATTTTCTTAACTTTATAGCTTCCAATTATAGCTCCCAGAAAGCTAATTTTCTATGTTTTTTGCCAACCCTTTCATGACTCTTGCAAGTCTTTGTAAGTTTATATAATAGTAGAAGTGGTATTCTATATACATGCTCTGCAGAGAACTCCAAATGAAGCAGCTATTGCACAAATAAAGCGCTTATTTTTTTTAGAATTATCCAATCATGTTCTTTATATAGAAAATCACTTGTTTTTATCTCATTTATTTAAGCTGCATCAAACCTGAATTGACTGCATTCTGTTGAAAACAATCTCTTAAATGCTCCATGAAATGAATAACTTCTTTAAAACAGTTGTCTATATCCGTTATTCTCTCTCTCTTTTTCAGGATAAGAATTATATTTATTGCTTTCAAGTTGATATGCAGTCGCCTCCTTTCGTTGTGCAATGCTTCTCTCAGATATAAGCTACTTTCCTGCATTTTCAACTTAAAATCCACATAATCCATGTAGACTTGCCTACCTTGCCAGTTTGCAGTGACACTTGACATGGATTTAGTGCAAGGCAACAAAAATCACACCACAAAATCTAGGAGGGAAGCGGGCTAGATGAAAATAATTCTGAAAAAAGATACTAGTGAAAAGTTCTCGGTTCACCAACTATAAGACTCAGGCCTATTCCCTCTGTTTTTAGATCACAAAAAACTGTGGCAGCTTAACTGCATTAGCCTCATGTCTACTATTCATCTGGCCAGGAAAGATCCCATGACAATATCCCTGCAAGATATATTATAAGTATGTTTACTTATACAGCATTTTAAACATCCAGGATAATTGAAAGCTTTTTTCAGTGTAAAATAAATGTACGGTACAGAGGTAATCTCCAACAAAACCATAATTTCTGAATTATTACATAAGAAAAAAATTACAATTTTAGGAATTAAAAATGAAGTATTTTTGAAAATTGTTAATAATCCAGTTTAAGTATTGCACTGAAGGAAACATCCACATAGCAAAAACCAGCTAGAAATAGGTCAACTTTTCTTAAGTGTAATTATTCTAATTTGAGCAGAGAAATAAGATGATCTGCCAATGGAATGAGCATTTTTACTCTTAAATAAGAAAATTAGATAATATGCACTTGAAATTAGACAATGATTTTTTTTTCTTACTTGAAATGTAAATTGTCCTGTTCCAAGTGTCTCACTTACCTCCTCAATTCAAGAAGAAATGCACTGATTTTAAGAAAAAAATTACTAATTTAGATTTCCATTTTTTCCAGTGCAGCTGTTTATCTTCTACCTCTAGTGAGGGCCAATATTAAAGGAAGCATTAAAATTTCAATTTGTATCGTTTTTAGTATCGACCAGTTTCTGCACATTGCAAGGTTTGGGATTTTTTTCTAATAGCTGTGGGCAAAATAATTAAAAGTGCTGTAACCGGTTCTTAAGCTAGTAAATCTAAATGAACATGGAGTGTCTACACTGTAAAAACAATCTAGAGATAAGTATAAATGTCTTAAATTAAGTGTATTTACCAACAAAATATGATAAATAGATACTATGCACTTAAAATGAGACAGTGCAGTTATTTTTTTCTTATTTTAATCGTAAATTATCTTTTTCCATTTGTCAAGTGTCTTACCTCCTCACTTCATTAAAAATACACTTATTTGTAAAAAATGTGTTATTTAGATTTCTATTTTTTGCAGTGTAGATGCTTATGTAAATAGTTAGATCTGGAAATAAAATAAAAATAAAAAAAACTAAAATACTTGCTATCTACTCACAGATATGGTCACATATATGAAGCTGTCTATAACAGGAATGAGTATCATAAGGTTGTAAGAGCTCATAATCTGAGCTGGATGGCGTATGTAGACATTTAATAAAAGAGAACTGAGAAGGATCCTTAAGGAATCCAAAATGTGACCTTTCTTTTTTTCATCTGTAATTCTAAAAATATAATTCTTAACCTCAATAGTGTTCTTTTAGTTAGATCTGTAGCCACAAAAACAACACCATTGTTTTGTCCCATAACTAAAGAACCAAATCGTAAAGCTTACTGTTTAAAGAGGCTCAAAGTTTTGTGTTTGCCATCTGTTTCTTTACCTTGATTAATCCATGTTGGACATGAATTAGGAGCAGTCCACCTTGTAAGCTTCCTTTATCTTTTAATATAATTTACCAATTAAATTAAATGGAAAGTTTACCAATTTACCGTGGTGAAGAGAGAGCTGAGTCAAAAAGCGAAGATCTCGATTTACCGGTCGATCTACGTTCCTACCCTCATCTATGGTCATGAACTCTGGGTCATGACCGAAAGAACGAGATCGTGGATACAAGCGGCCGAAATGGGTTTCCTCCATAGGATGGCTGGGCTCTCCCTTAGAGATAGGGTGAGAAGCTCGGTCATCCGGGAGGGACCCTGAGTAGAACCGTTGCTCCTCCACGTAGAGAGGAGCCAGTTAAGGTGGCTCGGGCATCTGGTTAGGATGCATCCTGGACGCCTCCCTGGTGAGGTGTTCCGGGCACGTCCCACCGGAGGGAAGCCCCGGGGAAGAGCCAGGACACGCTGGAGAGACTGTTTCTCGGCTG